>NC_069499.1:720243907-720453907 GCF_027579735.1 Bombina bombina | reverse complement strand
ATTTCGTTTTTGAGCATATATTCCACTATATGTCACTTACTGTTTTTTTAGTGTTGAATACAAGTCTACAGGGTTACTTTTTTCATTGCAGGTTAAAGGGATATGAAACCCAACCTTTTTTGTTTCATGATTTAGATAGTGCATGTGATTTTAAAAAGCTTTCTAATTTACTTCTATTATCAATTTGTCTTTGTTCGCTTGGTATCATTTTGTTGAAAACAGGGACGTGTGCTTAGAAGCCAGCTCATTTCTGGAGCACTGTATGGTAGCAATTTTACAAGAATGTTATCCATTTGCAAGAGTACTAGAAGGTAGCACTATTTCCTGCATGTAGTGCTACAGATGCCTACCTAAGTATCTTTTCAACAAAGAATATCATTGGAACAAAGCAAATTTGATAATAGAAGTAAATTGGAAACTTTTTTTTTTTTTTTAAATTGTATGCTCTGTCTGAATCACAAAAGAAAATGCTTGGGTTTCATTTCCCTTTAATTCTGTGCTTGATATTTTTAATACTAATGTAATGGTGGTTAAGTGTTACAATTCGCATTACCACTGAGGCCGAGATTTAGAAAAAGTTTGGATGGGCCGTCAGCTGCAGGTTCGTATAAGCAAACTGGTTGCAGAGATTTAAGAAGCAGCAGTCAATCCCCCCAGAGTTTTCTGACCAGGGGGTGGCATTGCATACTAGCCATAGCGTGCAATGATAAATGCGGGCAGCGTATTGCAGCCCGCTAGACGTGAAGCCAGGCAGACGGGGCGAAGATGTCCACCCTACTTTGTTAAATCTGGCCCTGAGTATTTAATTTACATTCCCTAGCTGATTGTAGACTAGATCTAGGATTGAGGATAGGGAATACCATATTCATTAACATTTATGCTCCTGGGTATTAGATAATTACTTTCTAATTCTATGACAAGTTATATTTACATTAGGGGAGCTGTAATATATATTTACTTTATTTTGTAAGTACCACCTTTTATTTTTCAGACTTTGTATAATAACTGTATTGTTTGCATAGTGATATTAATGCCAATAGTAAAGCTGGGGTGCGCTCAAATAATAGAACCTTTCTATTTGAATAGTTTGTGTAATGTGACAAGGTCCAAGAGTGGCCTTCTATACTTATGAGGTTTAAACATTTACACCTAGATTAAGAGTTTTGCGTTAGAGGCTGTGTGGTGCTAACGAGCAGTTTTCCCTCACCGCTTACTTACCTACAGCGCTGGTATTACGAGCTTTCAGAAACCCGTCGTTAAAAGGCAAGAAGTGAGCGTTGAGCAAAATTTTGCTCCAAATCTCACTCCAATACCAGCGCTGCTTAAGTCAGCGGTGAGCTGGTGTAACGTGCTCGTGCACGATTTCCCCATAGGAATCAACGGGGAGAGACGGCTGAAAAAAAGTCTAACACCTGCAAAAAAGCAGCGTATAACTCAGTAACGCAGCCCCATTGATTCCTATGGGGAAATCAAATTTATGTCTACACCTAACACCCTAACATGAACCCGAGTCTAAACACCCCTAATCTTACACTTATTAACCCCTAATCTGCCGCCCCTGACATCGCCGACACCTACATTATATTATTAACCCCTAATCTGCCGCTCCGGACACTGCCGCCACCTACATTATACTTATGAACCCCTAATTTGCTGCCCCCAACATCGCTGCCACCTACATTATATTTATTAACCCCTAATCTGCTGCCCCCAATGTCGCCGCCACCTACCTACACTTATTAACCCCTAATCTGCCGCCCCCAACGTCGCCACCACTATATTAAAGTTATTAACCCCTAAACCTAACCCTAAACCTTACACCCCCTAACTTAAATATAATTACAATAAATCTAAAAAAAAATTACTATCATTACCTAAATAATTCCTATTTAAAACTAAATACTTACCTATAAAATAAACCCTAAGATAGCTACAATATAACTAATAGTTACATTGTAGCTAGTTTAGGGTTTGTATTTATTTTAATTAGGTAGAATAGTTATTAAATAGTTATTAACTATTTAATAGCTACCTATCTAAAATAAATACAAAAGTACCTGTAAAATAAAACCTAACCTAAGTTACAATTACACCTAACACTACACTATAATTTAAATAAATTAACTAAATTAAATACAATTAAATAAATTACATACAATTAGCTAAATTAAATTAAATTAGCTAAAGTACAAAAAAAAACAAACACTAAATTACAGAAAACAATAAACAAATTACAGATATTTAAACTAATTACACCTAATCTAATAGCCCTATTAAAAAAAAGCCCCCCAAAATAAAAAAAACCCTAGCCTAAACTAAACTACCAATAGCCCTTAAAAGGCCCCAAAGTAATCAGCTCTTTTACCTGTAAAAAAAATAATACAAACAACCCCCCCAACAGTACAACCCACCACCCACACAACAACCCCCCAAATAAAAACCTAACTAAAAAAACCTAAGCTCCCCATTGCTCTGAAAAGGGCATTTGGATGGGCATTGCCCTTAAAAGGGCAGTTAGCTCTTTTGCCGCCCAAACCTTAATCTAAAAAATAAAACCCACCCAATACACCCTTAAATAAACCTAACACTAAACCCCTGAAGATCGACTTACCGGGAGACGTCTTCATCCAAGCCGGGCAGAAGTGGTCCTCCAGATGGGCAGAAGTCTTCATCCAGATGACATCTTCTATCTTCATCCATCTGGTGCGGAGCGGGTCCATCTTCAAGACATCTGACGGGGAGCATCCTCTTCTGGCGACGACTAACACAGAATTAAGGTACGTTTAAGTGATGTCATCCAAGATGGCGTCCCTTAGATTCCGATTGGCTGATAGAATTCTATCAGCCAATCGGAATTAAGGTAGAAAAAATCCTATCGGCTGATGCAGTCAGCCAATAGAATTGAAGTTCAATCCTATTGGCTGATCCAATCAGCCAATAGGATTGAGCTTGCATTCTATTGGCTGATTGGATGCCGTCTGGATGAAGACAGAAGATGCCGTCTGGATGAAGACTTCTGCCCGTCTGGAGGACCACTTCTGCCCGGCTTGGATGAAGACGTCTCCCGGTAAGTCAATCTTCAGGGGGTTAGTGTTAGGTTTATTTAAGGGTGTATTGGGTGGGTTTTATTTTTAGGTTAGGGACTTTGGTCGGCAAAAGAGCTAACTGCCCTTTTAAGGGCAATGCCCATCCAAATGCCCTTTTCAGGGCAATGGGGAGCTTAAGGTTTTTTTTAGTTAGGATTTTATTTGGGGGGTTGGTTGTGTGGGTGGTGGGTTTTACTGTTGGGGGGTTGTTTGTATTTTTTTTACAGGTAAAAGAGCTGATTACTTTGGGGCAATGCCCCGCAAAAGGCCCTTTTAAGGGCTATTGGTAGTTTAGTTTAGGTTAGGGTTTTTTTATTTGGGGGGGGGGCTTTTTTATTTTAATAGGGCTCTTAGATTAGGTGTAATTAGTTTAAATATCTGTAATTTGTTTATTATTTTCTGTAATTTAGTGGGGTTTTTTTGTACTTTAGCTAATTGTATGTAATTTATTTAATTGTATTTAATTTAGTTAATTTTTTAAATTGTAGTTTTAGGTGTAATTGTAACTTAGGTTAGGTTTTATTTTACAGGTACTTTTGTATTTATTTTAGATAGGTAGTTATTAAATAGTTAATAACTATTTAATAACTATTCTACCTAGTTAAAATAAATACAAACTTGCCTGTATAATAAAAATAAATCCTAAGCTAGCTACAATGTAACTATTAGTTATATTGTAGCTAGCTTAGGGTTTATTTTACAGGTAAGTATTTAGTTTTAAATAGGAATAATTTAGCTAGTGATATGAATTTTTAGTTAGATTTCTTTTAATTATATTTAAGTTAGGGGGTGTTAGGGTTAGACTTAGATTTAGGGGTTAATAACTTTAATATAGTGGCGGCGACGTTGGGGGCGGCAGATTAGGGGTTAATAAATGTAGGTAGGTTGCGGTGATGTTAGGGATGGCAGATTAGGGGTTAATAATATTTAACTACTGTTTGCGAGGCAGGAGTGTGTCGGTTTAGGGGTTAATATATTTATTATAGTGGCGGCGATGTCCGGTTCGGCAGATTAGGGGTTAAAATTTTTCTTTTAGTGTTTGCGATGTGGGAGGGCCTCGGTTTAGGGGTTAATAGGTAGTTTATGGGTGTTTGTGTACTTTTTAGCACTTTAGTTAAGAGTTTTATGCTACGGCGTGTAGTGTAAAACTCTTAAAGGATTACTTTCTGTTATAATTTTTAAGCTAAACAACTAACATATTAAAGTTAATAAACATTAATTAAAACCTACTGACCTATATTTTCTCCAAAACGAAGTTTCATAACGTTCTAAAAGTTATATCTTTTATTCGCCGATGATGTCACGTTATCCTGCCCACTATTTTCAGCACTGCATGTTCAAAATACTTAAACCAATTACTTTGTGTTTAAAGCGCCATTTTGAAACCTAGGTATTGTAAACGGATTGGTACAGAGCAAAGGATACCCACGAAGTGGGTTTGGAAAACAATTAAATTTGCAGACAAGATTTCTGATATACGGTAGAGATATGTTAATGAAATGCTATTGATAAAAAGTGTATTTGGGGTATTTAGTTAGTAACAGGCATAGAAAATATTTACTTACAGTGGCCCTTTAACTACTGACTTTAAAATGTGGTACCAGTCTTGACAGGAGAGGGTCTATCGCTCACTTTTTGGCAGACTCGTAATGCCCGCGCTATGCAAGTCCCATTGAAAAAAGAGGATACGCAATTTACGTAAGTTAAATTTGCGGTATTGCCAAGTCTGGCCAAAAAAGTGAGCGGTACACCTGTACCTGCAAGACTCGTAATACCAGCGGGCGTTAAAAAGCAGCGTTAGGACCGGCTAACGCTGCTTTTTAAGCTTACCGCAAAACCCGTAATCTAGGCGTTAGAAAATAGAGGTTTGTTTCATTAGTATAGGCAAAACAGTTTTGTTTTATATATATATTTCCTAGCCTACCATATTCATGCATAATCATGGGAGACATTGTTTATGGATCTATATGTGTGATACTTTTATATTTCTGTAATATCCTGCAGGTTGGAATGTTATTTTCTTTTTGCTTGACTACAGTGCTCAACTTTAAAGGGACATGAAACCCAAATTTTTTCTTTCATGATTTAGAAAGAGCATGTCATTTTAAACAACTTTCTAATTTACTTCTATTATCTCATTTGCTTCATTCTCTTGATATCACTTGCTGAAAAGCATATCTAGATATGCTCATTAGCTGCTGATTGGTTGCTGCACATAGAGGCCTTGTGTGATTGGCTCACACATGTGCATTGCTATTTCTTCAACAAAGGATATCTAAAGAATTGAGCAAATTAGATAATAGAAGTAAATTGGAAAGTTGTTTAAAATTACATGCCCTATCTGAATCATGAAAGTTTAATTTTGACTAGACTGCCCCTTTAATTATATTGATGTCTATATCCTAATTATGGAAATGATTTATCTTTACATGGTATTCTATATATTTTTGTTTAAGGTGCCAGTGGTTTATGTGGGTTATGCCTGTAACACTTTGTTTTTGGCCTGAATAAAAAGTAATTTTTTTTTAAAAAAAAGACTGTGCATAATTTGATAATGTAAGTAAATTGGAAAGTCTCTTAAAGGTACAATAAATCCCCAAAATGTCTTTCATGATTTAGATTGAGTGGAACATTTTTAAAAATAACTTTCCAATTTACATCTATTATCAAATGGACTTCGTTCTCCATGGTATTACTTGTTGAAAAGCAGTTAGGAAAGTGTAGGAGCGTGCACGTGACTGAAACAATATATGGCGGTTTTATAACTTTGCAAGAACAGTAGGTGGCAGTTGTGTTTCCTGCTCCAGAAATGTGCACACTACCTATCTAGATATCTTTTCAACAAAGAATACCATGAGAACGAAGTAAATGTGACAATAGAAATAAATTGAAAACGTTTTTAAAAGTGTTTTTTCTGAATCACGAAACAGAAATTTTGGGTTTAATGACCCTTTAAAGTTGCATGCTCTATCTGAATTATGAAAGCTTAATTTTTCATTTAGTGTTCCTTTTAAAGGTTTATTAAACTGTATGAGATTGTAATATAAAATGTTTTATTATGTGTAGTAAAACAAGTTTGCAACATGCTTTCATTTTTTAGTTTGTCCCTTTTTTTCCAGTAATTTAACCCCTTAATGACCGCAGCACTTTTCCATTTTCTGTCCGTTTGGGACCAAGGCTATTTTTACATTTTTGTGGTGTTTGTGTTTAGCTGTAATTTTCCTCTTGCTCATTTATTGTACCCACACATATTATATACCGTTTTTCTCGCCATTAAATGGACTTTCCAAAGATACCATTATTTTCATCATATCTTATAATTTATTATAATTTTTTATAAAATATGAGAAAAAAATAGAAAAAAAACACTTTTTCTAACTTTGACCCCCAAAATCTGTTACACATCTACAACCACAAAAAAACACCCATGCTAAATATTTTCTAAATTTTGTCCTGAGTTTAGAAATACCCAATGTTTACATGTTCTTTGCTTTTTTTTGCAAGTTATAGGGCCATAAATACAAGTAGCACTTTGCTATTTCCAAACCATTTTATTCAAGACTAGCGCTAGTTACATTGGGACACTGATATCTTTCAGGAATCCCTGAATATCCCTTGACATGTATATATATTTTTTTAGAAGACATCCCAAAGTATTGATCTAGGCCAATTTTGGTATATTTCATGCCACCATTTCACCGCCAAATGCGATCAAATACAAAAAGTCGTTCACTTTTTCACAAACTTTCGGTTTCTCACTGAAATTATTTACAAACAGCTTGTGCAATTATGGCATAAATGGTTGTAAATTTTTCTCTGGGATCCCCTTTGTTCAGAAATAGCAGACATATATGGCTTTGGCATTGCTTTTTGGTAATTAGAAGGCCGCTAAATGCCGCTGCGCACCACACGTGTATTATGCCCAGTAGTGCAGGGGTTAATTAGGGAGCTTGTAGGGAGCTTATAGGGTTAATTTTAGCTTTAGTGTAGTGTAGCAGACAACCCAAAGTATTGATCAAGGCCCATTTTGGTATATTGCATGCCACCATTTTACCGCTAAATGCGATCAAATTAAAAAAAACGTTGAATTTTTCACAATTTTAGGTTTCTCACTGAAATTATTTACAAATAGCTTGTGCAATTATGGCACAAATGGTTGTAAATTCTTCTCTGGGATCCCCTTTGTTCAGAAATAGCAGACATATATGACTTTGGCGTTGCTTTCTGGTAATTAGAAGGCCGCTAAATGCTGCTGCGCATCACACGTGTATTATGGCTAGCAGTGAAGGGGTTAATTAGGTAGTTTGTAGGGAGCTTGCAGGGTTAATTTTAGCTTTAGTGTAGAGATCAGCCTCCCACCTGACACATCAGACCCCCTGATCCCTCCCAAACAGCTCCCTTCCCTCCCCCACCCCACAATTGTCTCCGCCATCTTAAGTACTGGCAGAAAGTCTGCCAGTACTAAAATAAAAGGTTTTTTTATTTTTATTTTTATTTTTTTAAAGCATATTTACATATGCTGGGGGTGTAGCATCCCCCCTTAGCCCCCAACCTCCCTGATCCCCCCAAACAGCTCTCTAATCCTCCCCATCTGCCTTATTGGGGGCCATCTTGGGTACTGGCAGCTGTCTGCCAGTACCCATTTTGCAAAATAAAACGTTTTTTTTTTGTTTTTATTTTTAGTTTCTGTAGTGTAGCTTCCCCCCCCCCCACAGACCAACCCCCACCACCTGCCTGATCTTTTTACTGCCAACTTTATTTCCCCTTTTTAGTAAATTTTAATGGTACTTTTTCTGTAGTGCAGCGGTTCCCACCCGCTCCCTCCCGTGCACGCGCCCGCCCCCACCCCCCGTGCACGCGCGCGCGCCCGTGCGCGCCCCCCGGGCATTCCCGCCCCCGATCCCGCCCCCCTCAGCATCATCCGGGGCCATCGATGGCCGCCACCCGCCTCCCACACCGGCTCCTATCCACCCTCAAACGTAGCCGTTAATGTCCGGTGCAGAGAGGGCCACAGAGTGGCTCTCTCTGCATCGGATGGCTACAAATGGTTATTGCAGGATGCCTCGATATCGAGGCATCACTGCAATAACCGGAAAGCAGCTGGAAGCGAGCAGGATCGCTTCCAGCTGCTTTCCACACCGAGGACGTGCAGGGTACGTCCTCAGGCATTAACTGCCTTTTTTTTGAGGACGTACCCTGCACGTCCTCGGTCGTTAAGGGGTTAAAGGGACAACAAAGTTAAAATTAAACTTTTCATGATTCAGACATGTACAGAGTATGTAATTGTAAACAACTTTCCCATTCAACAAATTTGCTTTTCTTTCTTTGTGTCCTTTGTTGAAGAATAAAGCTTGGTAGGTTTAAAGGATCTTAGGAGTGCACACTTGTGTTTATCATTCTTTGGCAGAAGTATTTGCAACAGTGTACATTGCTATAAACATTGTGGCAAACACTGATGACAGATGGCTTTAGACAGCGTATCTCAACTCTAGTCCCCAAGTACCCCTAAGAGGCCAGAGAGTTACTATACTATTATGGTATCTTAAAGGGACAGTAAAGTCTTAGCCATCTGGAAGCAGAGTTTGCAACAATGTTATAGCAATGTTATACATAGTTGCAAACTTTGCTGTCATAGAGTGTCTGTAGCATTCTTTGGCAGCAGTGTATGTAACTATGTACAACATTGATATAAACATTGTTACAAACAAGACTGTCAGGTGGCTAAAGACACGTTCATGCTCCTGAGCTCTCCTAGGATTACTTTTTAACAAAGGATACAAGAGAACTAAGATCATTGATAATAGAAGTAAATTGGAAAGTTGTTAAACATTTTACTCTCTATCCAATCCATTTAAGTATAATTTTGACTTTTCTGTCCCTTTTAACTAGAGCGCAGGTGAAATAATCAGCTGATCAGTAACCAAGGTTACTAACCTGCTCTCGCTAATCAGATGATTATTTCACATGTGATCTAGTTAAAATATAATGAAAATCTGGCCTGTTGGGTTGACTTGAGGACTGGAGTTAAGAAACACTGGCTTTGGGTCTTTGTTATTTTTTTTATATACTGTTCCTTAGCGGTTCTATATATGGCTATGCTTCAGATCATTGTCATGTTGAAAGGTGAAATTCTTCTTCAAGTTCATTTATGTGAAAAAGCAGTTGATGAGATTTGGTGTTATTCATTATCCACTGTATTCACTTGAGCCTCATTCCCTTCTGAAGAGAAGCATTCCCAAAGCATGATGTGGCCAACACTAATACAGTTGAAGTTTATGTATAATCTTTGGATGGAGAGCTGTGTTTGCTTTTGGCCAGAGACATTTGAATTTGTCTTCTTAAAAAAAAAAATGTATATAGGCACGGATGTCCATTTTTGTGAGAAATGGCTTTTTGTCTTCCAATCCTATTGCTCAGATCAGACTTAATACACAAAAAGGCTTAACTAATTCTTCAGGATTACCTCTTTATAGCCTCATTGATGAGCTTTCTACTTATCCAGTCAGTCATTTTGGAGGAACATTTTTGTCTTTGCAATATTATGCTACAGCCCCGTTTCCTCCACTTCTCAGTGATGTTGACAATATATGTAATAATGCCTTTGATATTGAATATCTCCTCCTGATCTGTAGTTTGCTCTAACGAAAATTCTACTGCTGGGCTTTGCGTTTTTTTAAATAGATTTACATCAATATAAAAAGCACAATTTTGTTGATATATTTATTTTATCATTATTTTTCTACACTATGGCACAATATACAGTATATATGTAATGTTTAAGAAAAGATTAATAAATAGCAGTTAAAGAGAGAAGAAATTAACCCCTTAAGGACCGAGGCCATTTTTCAATTTCTTTCCCTTAAGGACCAGGGCTATTTTTACATTTCTGCGGTGTTTGTGTTTAGCTGTAATTTTCCTCTTACTCATTTACTGTACCCACACATATTATATACCGTTTTACTCGCCACTAAATGGAATTTCTAAAGATACCATTATTTTCATCATGTCTTATAATTTACTATTAAAAATATTATAAAATATGAGGAAAAAATGGAAAAAAACACACTTTTTCTAACTTTGACCCCCAAAATCTGTTACACATCTACAACCACCAAAAAACAACCATGCTAAATAGTTTCTAAATTTTGTCCTCAGTTTATAAATACCCAATGTTAACATGTTCTTTGTTTTTTTTGCAAGTTATAGGGCAATAAATACAAGTAGCACTTTGCTATTTCAAAACCACTTTTTTTCAAAATGAGCGCTAGTTACATTGGAACCCTGATATCTGTCAGGAATCCCTGAATATCCCTTGACATGTATATATATTTTTTTAGAAGACATCCCAAAGTATTGATCTAGGCCCATTTTGGTATATTTCATGCCACCATTTCACCGCCAAATGCGATCAAATAAAAAAAATTGTTCACTTTTTCACAAATCTTTTCACAAACTTTAGGTTTCTCACAGAAATTATTTACAAACAACTTATGCAATTATGGCATAAATGGTTGTAAATGCTTCTCTGGGATCCCCTTTGTTCAGAAATAGCAGACTTATATGGCTTTGGCGTTGCTTTTTGGTAATTAGAAGGCTGCTAAATGCCACTGCGCACCACACGTGTTTTATGCCCAGCAGTGAAGGGGTTAATTAGGGAGCATGTAGGGAGCTTGTAGAGTTAATTTTAGCTTTCGTGTAGTGTAGTAGACAACCCAAAGTATTGATCTAGGCCTATTTTGGTATATTTAATGCCACCATTTCACCGCCAAATGCGATCAAATTAAAAAAAAAACGTAATTTTTTTTCGCAATTTTATGTTTCTCACTGAAATTATTTACAAACAGCTTGTGCAATTATGGCACAAATGGTTGTAAATGCTTCTCTGGGATCCCCTTTGTTTAGAAATAGCAGACATATATGGCTTTGGCGATGCTTTTTGGTAATTAGAAGGCTGCTAAATCCGCTGCACATCACACGTGTATTATGTCTAGCAGTGAAGGGGTTAATTAGGGATCTTGTAGGGAGCTTGCAGGGTTAATTTTAGCTTTAGTGTAGAGATCAGCCTCCCACCTGACACATCAGACCCTTTGATCCCTCCGAAACAGCTCTCTTCCCTCCCCCACCCCAGAATTGTCCCCGCCATCTTAAGTACTGGCAGAAAGTCTGCCAGTACTAAAATAAAAGGTATCTTTTATTTTTTGTAATTTTTTTTGTATAGCATATTTCCATATGCTGCGGTGTAGGATCCCCCTTAGCCCCACACCTCCCTGACCCACCCCCCCCAAACAGCTCTCTAACCCTCCCCCTCTACGTTATTGGACGCCATCTTGGGTAGTTTACAAAAAAATATATATTTTTAATTTTTCCCCCCAATTTTCTGTAGTGTAGCTTCCCCCCCGCCTAAAGACTAAACCCCCACCCCCTCCCAGATCACTTCGATTATATATAATTTATAATATTTTTTTATTCCCCCTCTCTCCCTCTAACTAACTGTTCCATAATTTAATGGTTCCCACCCGCTCCCTCCCTGTGCACGCGCCCGCCCGCCTCCCCTGTGCACGCGTCCGTGCGTGCCCCTAGCTACCCCGCCCACGATCCCGCCCACCACTGCACTTAGAAATCCATCAATGACCGCCCACCCGCCTCCCACGTCGGCTCCCACCCACCAACGAATGCGGCCCCCGATGTATGGTGCAGAGAGGGCCACAGAGTGGTTCTCTCTGCATCGGATGGGAAAAAATGTTATTGCAGTGATGCCTCGATCAGGATCGCTTCCAGCCGCTTTCAACCCCAACGTCGTACAGGGTACGTCGCTGGTCTTTAAAGACCAGTTTGTGCAAGACGTACCCTGTACGACGTATGTCGTTAAGGGGTTAAAAATTACAGCACTCTTTAGCGGCAGTGATTCTGTTTGCAACAATGTTTATAGCAATGTTGTGCTTTTTTGTGGAGTTGATCCTCTCAGCCAGTGAGCAGAATAAACCTTGGTATTAATTGCACTTTCTGTTTCATTTTCATTTAAACAGCTTTTAGTTAACGTATGTCATGCACAAATATATTTTTAACATGTTCAACTGTTGTCCTTTAACATACACAATAGACAGATTTTGAATACAATGCCCCTTTAGATATTTCTTGCTTGGGTGCAGTGTTTTGATGGCCTCTATGATTTTAGGAACAAGACCCTACAGATGGAGAAGATAAAGGCTCGTTTAAAAGCAGAGTTTGAGTCATTGGAGTCAGAAGAAAGGCACCTGAAGGAATACAAGCAAGAAATGGACCTCTTACTTCAGGAAAAGATGGCTCATGTTGAAGAGTTAAGACTGATCCATGCTGATATAAATGTGGTATGTAGTTCCATATATATAAAAATAAATATCTCCCTAGGGCAAGATTACAAGCTGTTTCGTGCTCCTACTGAAGTGTACACTTCACCAGACAGAAGATTTTTGCACGCATATTACAAGTGGGACAGTTATAAATAGGTTACTAGAGTGTGCAGCCAATGACTGTGTGGGATATAAGAGTTTTCTGCACTTTCATTTATAGCAGGAAATAAAAAGCTCACAATTTCACAATGGAATTACAGGAAAGGGGGACAAAATAAATAATTAAAGTATATTGCAGAGTTTTTTTTTATATACTATCTATCGTTTTATATTTCCATCTCAAAGTGTTTGTCCCTTTAAATATGTTATGGGTAATTACACACACACGTGCAATCACTCCTCGGTCAGTCTCCTGCCTGCATGCAGATTTTTTTCAAATAAATTCATGAATTCAGTCCTTTTTACACCACACTAAATACAAAACAAGAGGAAGTGGCTTGAGAAGCTGCAATCATGCAGGTGTTCCTCAGTGCAGTGCAGCAAGGTAGATGTACAGTTAATCATGTGATAAATGCCCAAACGTGTTGGGTCTCAGTAGGAAACAGATGGCTCTCCAACAGCTCCACTGAAGTTTACCTCCTTTTAGAAACCATTCTTCTTTCTCTTTGACAACTTCCTGTCCATGAGTTCTATTGTATCTCTAAACTGGTTCTCTCTTTATCTATGCCTCAGTAACCATGTTGCTGCTAATCCATTTTACTTCCCAATGCTTTTAATCTTTTACAGTCATTATATTTAACCCCTTAAAGGGTTATGAAACCCAATTTTTTTCATGATTCAGATAGTGCATGTGATTTTAAACAACATTCTATTTTACTTCTATTATCACATTTTCTTAGTTCTCTTGGTATCTTTTGTGGAAAGGCAGTGACAGGCTCAGGAGCCGGCCCATTTCTGAAGCACTACATGGCAGCAGTTTTGCACAAATGTTATCCATTTGCAAGAGCACTAGATGGCAGCACTATTTCCTGTCATGTAGTGCTCCAGATGCCTACCTAGGTATTTCTTCAACAAGGAATATCATGGGAACTAAGCAAATTTGATAGTAGATGTAAATTGGAAACATTTTAAAAAAAATGTATGCTCTATCTGAATCACAGAATACATTTTTGGGTTTCCTATCCCTTTAAAGGGACAGTCAACACCAGAATTGTTGTTGTTTAAAAAGATAGATAATCCCTTTATTACCCATTTCCCAGTTTTGCATAACCAACACTTTTATATTAATATACTTTTTACTTCTGTGACTAACTTGTATCTAAGCATCTTCTGACCGTCCCTAATCACATGACTTTTAGTTATTATCTATTGACTTGCATTTTAGCCAATTAGTGCAGTGTCTGCCACTAGCCACGGGCGTGATCACAATGCTATCTATATGGTTTACCTGAACTACTCTCCCCTGTTGTGAAAAGCAAATACAAAAGCATGTGATTAGAGGCGGCCTTCAAGGGCTTAGAAATTGTCATATGAGCCTTCCTAGGTTTGCTCTCAACTAGAATACCAAGAGAACAAAGGCAAATTGTTGTTAAAAGTAAATTGGAAAGTTGTTTAAAATTACATGCCCTATTTGAAAAATAAGTTTTTTTTTACCTTGACTGTCCCTTTAAGGAAATACATTTTTCACAGCTACCGTTCTTAAAATACACAGGCCATTTTGTCATTTTTGTTCAGTATTAGTTTCACCATGATTATCTGCTGTCCTGCACCCATATATATTATATACTATATTTTGTAACTAACAGAAAGGGCTTTCTTATGGTACCCTAAATGGATACATAAAAACACAATAAATAGGAATTTAATACTGCAAATGGGGAAGGAAATGAAAGAAAAAATTAAATTTTTTGCAGTTTTTTCTCCAAACAGATTCATTGTGTTGTTCTGATTTTAGGAATACCCGATATGTCTTTGTGACAGTCGAGGGTACAGCGCTTGTCCGAAAGGACATAATGACAGACACTGTGGTTAAATAAATATCAATTTAACTTGTTTTTTTCTCTCAAGTACTACACTTCCCATACTTTTTTTTTTTAAGCAGACCAAACACTTTTTAGAAAATAACTGTAGTTTGCAGAAATATTCAGATATGGAAAAACACCTTATGAAAATCTAAAATAATAAAGATTGCTTTTCTATAATGTACATGGTAAACAACAGCACAGGAGTCCTAATTTTCTAAATATTTGAAATACATATTTTATAAATCCACACTTGACTTTAGTTCACCTTCTCAAAACACCAACATATAGGATTCCAAACCCATCATATTCAATAAAACTTGCCAACCAAATATTAGAAGATTTATACTAAAAAATGCAATTCTGATTTTGCATATTGGTGACCATTTTGACAATGTAAGCACACTCCTACCCTTGTCTAAATTCGCTTAACCCTTATTGACAGACACCATACAGGGTACAGTTTCTGTCAGGCCTTAAGGACCCATGTCGTACCCAGTATGACAGCTGTATCCTGGGCTCTGAGAAAGCTGGCCTTGCCTGCAGTGGCGAGACCACACTATTTCTGCATGCCTCACCCATGATCGCATGACTATCAGCAATCAGGATCGGGGTGCCTCCGTTTCATAATGTGCATACTTCGATCAGCATGTATCTCATGCTTTTGCAGCATAGCCTCACAAGCAGGCATCCAGCAACAGTACAGTAACCGCCAAATATCAGTGGCGTCACTAGGGGGTGCGGACCGCACCCGGGTGACACCCTCCAGGGGGTGACACCAGCCGTCCTGTAAAATTTGTAGAAAAAAACTGGACACAAATGACCGTGTTTTTTTCGGCAGTCAACTGTTTTTGAATGTCTCCTGCAGTGCTCAAAGTTCCTGTTATAATATGCAGGGCACATGAGGAATACAAATACCCCATGATTTCAAACACTCCACGCGTGGGGTTAAAAAGCAGCCTGTGCCCTATCCCTGTTAGAGACCAGTTAGTAACAGGCTGTTACACTTCACAGGTTCCCGGTCATTGTGGGGGCGGGGCGGCTGCCTAGAGAAGACCAGGAGTGAAGGTCTGCTTATTTTCAATTTCAAACAGCTTTTTTCACAAAAGAAGAGGTGAAACTGCTCTCTTCCCAGCAGCTCTGCTTATGTGAGATATCAGCCATCATATAGTTTGTGCTCTCTTTTGTTTAGCCCTGCAAAATGAACTGTTTAACCCCTTGACTGTTGTATGAAGCAGATGGATAGCCCTCTCTAGCAGTTCAGGGACTTAAACAGTATGTTTTAAACATATACAAATAAATATAAATATATATATATATATATATATATATATATATATATATATATATAAAATACGTTTTTAAAGAGTTTTTTTTTTTGGGGTTACATTGAGCAAACTCCTTAAAGGGACACTGAACCCACATTTTTTTTCTTTCCTGATTCAGATAGAGCATGACATTTTAAGCAACTTTCTAATTTACTCCTATTATCAAATTTTCTTCATTCTCTTGCTATCTTTATTTGAAAAAGAAGGCATCTACAATTTTTTGGTTCAGACTCTGGACAGCACTTTTTTATTGGTGGATGAATTTATCCACCAATTAGCAAGAACAACTCAGGTTGTTCACCAAAAATGGGCCGGCATCTAAACTTGCACCACTATTAGAAATTGTATTGACTGAAAAAAAAATGATCCCGCCAACCCGCCCTATATATTTATATTTATAGTTTCTATAGGGGCAGAGGCGGAGACAGACCACTGAAAGGGGTAAGAGTATTTCAGATGGAGATGTGTGTGTATATATATATATTCGTAGGAAAAAGGCACTCACTGGTTCAAAATAAAACTTAACCTTTAATAAATTAAGTTACACAGCCATTAATGTCTAAACCGTTGGCAACAAAAGTGAGTACACCCCTAAGTGGAAATGTCAAAATTGGACCCAATTAGCCATTTTCCCTCCCCGGTGTCATGTGACTCGTTAGTGTTACAAGGTCTCAAGTGTGAATGGGGAGCAGGTGTGTTAAATTTGGTGTTATTGCTCTCACACACTCTCATACTGGTCACTGGAAGTTCAACATGGCACCTCATGGCAAAGAACTCTCTGAGGATGTGAAAAAAAGAATTGTTGCTCTACATAAAGAAGGCCTAGGCTATAAGAAGATTGCCAAGACCCTGAAACTGAGCTGCAGCACTGTGGGCAAGACCATACAGGGTTTTACAGGACAGGTTATACTTAGAACAGGCCTCTCCATGGTCGACCAAAGAAGTTAAGTGCACGTGCTCAGCGTCATATCCAAAGGTTGTCTTTGGGAAATAGATGTATAAGTGCTGCCAGCATTGCTGCAGAGCTTGAAGGGGTGATGGGTCAGCCTGTCAGTGCTCAGACCATACGTTGCACACTGCATCAAATCAGTCTGCATGGCTGTCATCCCAGAAAGAAGCCTCTTCTAAAGATGATGCACAAGAATGCCCACAAACAGTTTGCTGAAGACATGCAGACTAAGGACATGGATTACTGGAACCATGTCCTGTGGTCCGATGAGACCAAGATAAACTTATTTGGTTCAGATGGTGTCAAGCGTGTGTGGCGGCAACCAGGTGAGGAGTACAAAGACAAGTATGTCTTGCCTACAGTCAAGCATGGTGGTGGGAGTGTCATGGTCTGGGCCTGCATGAGTGCTGCTGGCATTGGGGAGCTACAGTTCATTGAGGGAACCATGAATGCCAACATGTACTGTGACATACTGAAGCAGAGCATGATCCCCTCCCTTCGGAGAGTGGGCTGCAGGGCAGTATTCCAACACGATAATGACCCTAAACACACTGCCGAGACAACCACTGCCTTTCTAAAGAAGCTGAGGGTAAAGGTAATGGACTGGCCAAGCATGTCTCCAGACCTAAACCCTATTGAGCATCTGTGGGGCATCCTCAAATGGAAGGTGGGGGAGCGCAAGGTCTCTAACATTCACCAGCTCCATGATGTTGTCATGGAGGAGTGGAAGAGGACTCCAGTGGCAACCTGTGAAGCTCTGGTGAACTCCATGCCCAAGGGGATTAAGGTAGTGCTGAAAAATAATGGTGGCCACACAAAATATTGGCACTTTGATCCCAATTTGGACATTTCCACTTAGGGGTGTACTCCCTTTTGTTGCCATCAGATCCTCAGAGAGTTCTTTGCCATGAGGTGCCATGTTGAACTTCCAGTGACCAGTATGAGAGTGTGTGAGAGCGATAACACCAAATTTAACACACCTGCTCCCCATTCACACTTGAGACCTTGTAACACTAACGAGTCACATGACACTGGGGAGAGAAAATGGCTAATTGGGTCCAATTTTGACATTTCCACTTAGGGGTGTACTCACTTTTGTTGCCAACGGTTTAGACATTAATGGCTGTGTTAAGTTATTTTGAGGGGACAGCAAATTTACACTGTTATACAGGCTTTACACTCACTACTTTACATTGTAGCAAAGTATCATTTCTTCAGTGTTGTCACATGAAAAGATATAATAAAATATTTACAAATATGTGAGGGGTGTACTCACTTTTGTGAGATACTGTGTGTGTGTGTATGTGTGTGTATATATATATATATATATATATATATATATATATATATATATATTATCTTCACATCTCCATCTGAAATACTCTTAGCCCTCTTCCCCTATATAAATCATATCTATATATACAGTATGATAATATATGTATGGACCAAGCACCCTAGCAGCTGCAGAGTACAAGTGAGTGCTCATTTACTGCTACAAATACATATATATATATATATATATATATATATATATATATATATATATATATACACATATATATATATATATATATATATATATATATTATATATAGAGCCAGAGGGGGAGTCAGACCATATATATATATTTATACCATTACATCAATTGTTATATGGGATTTACAATTTCTGAGTAACAAACCGCCCCCAAAACATTACTGGGGGGGGGTGACACCAAGCCTAATGATCCCACTGCCAAATATGACTGTTTCTGTGTATGCAATTACTGTTAAAACCTAGATACAAGCATGCTGCAATGCATGCTGGTATCAGGCTCTCTAGGCAGTCACTGAATTCCTCACAATGCCACAGTGATCACATGACAAAAGTGATAAACCATGGTTTGTTAAAGGGATATGAAACCCAATTTTTTTTCTTTCATGATTTAGAAAGAGCATGTGATTTTAAACAACTTTCTAATTTACAATTATTATCTAATTTGCTTCATTCTCTTGATATACTTTGCTGAAAAGCATATCTAGATAGGCTCGGTAGCTGCTGATTGGTAGCTGTACATAGATGCCTCGTGTGATTGGCTCATACATGTGCATTGCTATTTCTTCAGCAAAGGATATATAAAGAATGAAGCAAATTTGATAATAGAAGTAATTTGGAATGTTGTTTAAAATTGTATTCTCTATCTGAATCATGAAAGAAAATGTTTGGGTTTAATTTCCCTTTAACCCTTTAAGGACACAGCTTTCAGTTTGGTCAATTGTTTTATGACGGAAAAATTCCGTCATATGTCCTTAAGAGGTTAATAATGGCTTGTCTTGGCTCCTCCCCTTCTTTCCCAGTAAACAAGTACAATAAAAAAAAAGTGTTAAATTAAATGTAATAAAAATGTAATACATTTTATTTTAATGAAATGTATTATTAGTAAAGTGTTTTTTGTGTTCTTTACCCCTGCATTGTTTTTCTGCCCTTGGCGATAAAAGGGATAAACTTAAAGTGTCAAAATACCTCTAGGTAAATACCCTGGGGTGTCTAAATTCTACAGCGGTTTTGAATATGGTGACAGCAATTTAGCTTACAGTCTAATCATAGTAAATATTTGCTATAAATTACTTGGAAACCTCAATATATTTGGTATTACTAAAATCAGAACAACATAATTAATTGTTGGAGGTATTTTTCTGAGCTACACTGGTTTTGTAGCAATGGTTATGAAGAAAACTGCAAAACTTTTTTTTCTTCTTACATTTTTGCCCTATTTTTTTAACATTATTGCTATTTTATATATCCATATAAGGTATTACAAGAAAGTCTGTTAAAATTATGTATAATATGTATGGGTGCATTTAACAAGAGACCAGATTATTATGTTGGAACCAATACTGAGCAAACATGCCAAAATGTTCTGTATCATTTAGGAAAGGAAACTGGGAAAACAATTTCTGTCCTTAATGGGTTAAAAAAGCAAATATAAAATACTTGCACCAAAAAACATCATCCTATATGTAGTTTTATAAATGTTGTTTGTTTTTACTCTCACTCAGGCCCGGAATGGACATTAGGCATATTGGGCAAATGCCAGTGGGCTTGGGCTGGTTGCAGTAGCCCTGCCCACCTATTACGCATGCATTGTGCACACAGACTGGCCTGCCAACTGTTTTCCCTCTTTTCCCTCCAAAAGTTTACTGCAGCATAGCCAGACACAGCAGTGCCCTACATATCCCTCCACAGCCCGTGATATCTGCTCCCTCCCCCAGTTGCAGTTCTTAAATAGACATTGTACACTAGATTATATACGTCATCACTAGGTTCCCTAATTAAGTCCCACGGTTTCCAATATCATTTGTATGCCGATGACACCCAAATCTACATCTCTGCACCAGAACTATCTCCTTCCTTGCTAACCCGTTTCACTAACTGTCTTTCTCACATCTCTTCCTGGATGTCCTCTCACTACCTCAAGCTAAATCTCTCCAAAACTGAGCTCCTCATTTTCCCCCCTTCTTCCAAAATCTCCACCCCCAATATCTCTATAACTGTCGACAACTCCATCATTACCCCTACCCCGCATGCCCGATGTCTCGAGGTCACATTTGACTCAGATCTTTCCTTCACTCCTCACATTCAGTCCTTGGCTACAGCCTGCCGCTTCCACCTTAAAAACATCTCTAAAATTAGACACTTCCTTACACAAGACACAACTAAGATTTTAATCCGCTCTCTCATTCTTTCCCGCCTTGATTACTGCAACTCTGTCCTCTCTGGTCTCCCCACCTGCCACCTAGCTCCTTTACAATCCATAATCAATGCCTCTGCCAGACTCATCTTCCTTACACGTCACTCTTCATCTGCTGCGCCTCTCTGCCAATCCCTTCACTGGCTTCCTCTTGCCTCTAGGATCAAACACAAAACTCTCACTCTTACATACAAAGCCCTTAACTGCACTGCTCCCCCCTACATCTCAGACCTTGTCTCCAGATACTCTCCCTCCCGTCCCCTTCGCTCTACTCATGACCTCCTACTCTCCTCCTCTCTTGTCACCTCATCACACTCCCGTTTACAGGACTTCTCCAGACTGGCTCCCATCTTGTGGAACTCTCTGCCTCGCTCCACAAGACTCTCTTCTAGTTTTAAAAGCTTCAAGTGCTCCCTAAAGACTCTACTGTTCAGGGACGCATACAACCTACGCTAACCTTTCCTAATACCAGTTCCTCTCCTCCACTGCAATCCCCTGAACCCTCTTAGCATGTAAGCCTAAAAGTCCAGCTGTTTGTAGATCACCTTCTTAAGAGCAGACTACAACAGTGCAACTCTTGGCAGGGCCATCTACCCTATAATTGTTTTGTTGTACTCCCCCTTTGTTTATAGCGCTGCGGAATCTGTTGGCGCTCTACAAATAACCGATAATAATAATTCTTTGCATAAATGTTTTGTAGATGAACCATTTATACAGCCCATCTGGGAGTGTTTTTGTAACAATGTATAGTTTTGCTTATTTTTAAATAACATTGTTCTTATTTTCAGACTCCTAACCAAGCCCCAAAGTTTTAGATCTATACTGATGTAAACAGACTTCAGATTGCTTCTGCTAGTATAATGGACCTTTTCATATGCAGGGGAGGGGTAGGGGGTCTGGTCTCAGCCCCTTTCAGTGGGTGTCCCAGCCTAACCTTATCAACCTTGATAAATTGGGAACTTCTAAGTAAGTTTTTAAAAGGTTTTATACTGGATTTTTATATCAGTATCTGTGCATATTATTCTTTTTAGTAGTGTCTATTACATGCAGTTAATTGAAAATTGGTGTATACGCTCCCTTTAAGTTACCTGGGGCTGGGGCCAGCACCAGGGGAGCACTAGTCTGGTCTCAGGAGCAGATTGTCCCTCAGTAAGTGGGCAAGGTAACGTTTCTCCTTTTATATATATATATATATATATATATATATATATATATATATATATATATATATATATATACAAAAACAAGGTAACATTTTTGTGTATATATATGTATATATATATATATATATATATATATGTATATATACAGGTGGCCCTAGTTTTACAACAGTTCAATTTACACCGTTTCAGAATAACAACCTTTTTTTCCAGTCATGTGACTGCTATTGAAAAACATTGAGAAGCAGTGCATTTATTAAAATAGCCAGTAGGTGGAGCTGTCCGCTTGTGTTGCAGCAAAGCCAAGCAAGCTCAAATTAATCAGTTTAACCAGACCTGAGCTATCGAGCAGATTTCAAAGGAACAAGATCTTCCTGTCTATAAATCAGTCCAGATTGGAATGCATAGAAAGAACTGTTTGCAGAAAAATGCAAGTGAAGTCTGTGTTGTGTGATTATTTTATTAGGTTTATAATGCTGTTTAGCAAATGTTTTTGTTCATTTAACTTAGTTTAATTATATATTCTGTGTTGTGTGATTATTTTATTAGGTTTATAATGCTGTTTAGCATTTAAAGTCTTTATACATCCATATCCTCACACTAGTGTGTATATATATATATATATATATATATATACATACAGACAGCAAGCTTAGACAGGACCCTCATGATTTTCATTAAGCAAAAGCAACAAGCAAATAGGTTTGCTTAATGACAGTTCTGTTGTTTTTTTAACGTTTTTTTAACGTTTTTAAAACACATTAAACTTCTTTTTACTGCAACTATTTTTCAGTATCAAAACTTCACCCACCATTTGCCTTATTTGGAGGAGCCAATCTGGGCTTTAGTCCACAGACAACAAAGCTAGATGCTGTCTTAAAGGGATACTAAACCCAATTTTTTTCTTTCATGATTCAGATAGAGCATTTTTTTTTCTAATTTACTCCTAGTTTCAATTTTTCTTTGTTCTCTTGGTATCTTTATTTGAAAAAGCAGGAATGAAAGTTTAGGAGCCGGACCATTTTAGGTGCAGCACCCTGGATAGCGCTTGCTGAATGGTGGCTAAATGCAGCCACCAATCAACCAACACTATCCATGGTGCTGAACCAAAAAGGGTCTGGTTCCTAAGCTTTCATTCCTGCTTTTTCAAATAAAGATACAAGAGAACAAAGAAAACATAATAATAGGAGTAAATTAGAAAGTTGCTTAAAATTGCATGCTCTATCCAAATTATAAAAGAAAACATTTGGGTTTAGTATCCCTTTTAAGTTAGTATAGAGTCAATTGTTTTACACGTGTTATGTGATAAAGCCAATTAGGGACATATATGTAGCAGAGTTAGCCTTGATAAGTGCAGGGTGCATTTCAAGTTATTAGTGCTCAATTTTCAAAACTAAATTACATTGAAAGGGGGGACAATAAATAACAAAAATATATTGCAAAGTTGTTTCATTACACATAACCATTTTATATAAAAATGTCAAGGTGTTTACTGTCACCTAGCAGGCAACATGGCAGTAGCCCAGGGGCAGCATTTCAGTAACATTCTTTTGTGTGCCACCTACTAGTTCCATTGGTTCACCACCTCTGCCCTAGGGGGACAAGTGATCCCTCACTTTTCTTCCCTCTAGGTGAGAAAGAGTAAGGCATAATGATGCTGTTATATCCCCCTCTGTCCAAACTACTATTTGGTTGAAGCTACAAGTAATCGCTAGTTTTAACTGCAACAAAAAGTTCTTCCTACCTTTTCAAAATTCATAAAAGTAATGCAATGAATTGTAACCACTTCATCATTATCATTGTCAAACATCCTTCTAGTAAAAGATGTCACAAGGTTAGGGCTGGCTCAATGTTCATAGCTCTTTTGCATATTATAGGTCTCATTCCATTCATTATTGGGAATGTCTGGTGTTAGTGATGTCATGCTACGTGTCTCCAGCAGCGCTTAGAAAATTTGTGGTCATAGAATGCAAGTGCTTGTAGTCGGCTGTATGCTTCGCTAGTCATATACTTGGTAAAAGTCAATCTCGATTGTGGTAACGTTTAATAGAGTCGCAATGTTTGAAAACACAAGCATATTGCAAAAATACTTATAAATTAAAGGCAAATAAACAATGTTGCATTGTTGTAATAAAACCCCCCACAAAGTAGTAGGTTGTATACTATAGAAATCATTGCAATAGGTATTATTCATAATTCTAAAAGGATTTTACCCTTTTATTTCTGGGTTTTTTTTAACTTCATTTGTGACGGGTCCATTATGTACTGTCTCTACAAGGTTGCTGTGTTCTCTACAGGAAGGCAAAAGAGCAGTTTTTCCTTTGAAGTGTTTGCTAGGAGACACCTGCTCTAGCTGTAGTCAGTTTATTTGTAATGCTCAGTAATAGACTTCTGGAACAAAATCATGTGACAGTAGAACTTAAGTGCCACAGTGGTGTCTGCCTTCTAAAAGTATGTCTGGCTAATTTGTTAACCGATTTGTCAACCCCTGCTTTAATTGAAAGTAATTCTGTGCATTTCAAATTCTACCGCTTTGTTATCTAGTGTGTTATTTTTTAAATGTTCTTTCAGGGTTAGCAACTTTTCCCCTTGCACCCTGGTAGTTAAGTTGTTGGACTGCGAATGTGCATATGTAGAATAAATTTTTATATATATATATATATATATATATATATATATATATATATATATATATATATATATATATATATATACACCGGTGTACGTGTGTATGTATGTATATATATATATATATATATATATATATTCACACTAAATGTATTTCTGCTCAGATCTTTTTGGAGCACATGTCCGCCTACTTTAATGATATAGGCTGGATATTTGTCGTTGGACTATAAGGTAAATTGTATATGAAGCCAGTGTGGTGCTTGAGTTTTGTTGTATTGTAATGTCACCTGACCTTACTAAAGTTCTACTAAAGAAATAACTCCCATTGCTTTATAGTGACAAAGCCAAGTGCTGTGCATTGATGCTCATCTCTGTGTCCCTTTGATCTTTAAAGGCTTATACCTCACAAGGTCAAAACCAAGGAGCCAAATACAGACTCTTTGATGTTCTAGAGATCTGAGACAGTGGGCTGGATAACAGAAGAACAAAGTCTCTCGTCTCTAATTTGTATTGAACCAAAAACGATAAATAGAACAAACAGAAATTCTCTAGCGTGCTATTTGTCAGCGCAGTTTCACAATAGCAATGTTAAACTCCTGGTTTCTGTATGACAGCCAGACCTCTCAGTAGAACAATGGTAGAAATAAAATGCACTATATTTTTTTTAGAATATTTTATTTTTAAACAATTTAAAATTTCTAGCTAGGGATTTACTACCCCCTGCACACAACCAAATGCATGTACCTGCCATGCTCCCATGCTGTTCCCAATAAGGATACAGCCTGCGAGCCAATCAGAAGCAGGAATTTATTTAGAATGATACATTCTGGTGCAATGGAAAATGTTTTTTAATTGAATTTAATTTCCACAATAGGTAGGATATCTTTATATTGGTACAGATGCTTTAGAATATATTTAAAATAATCATTTAAAGTTTTTTGGGGGGTTTTGATAAGCGACCTTGAACAATGACATACTGCGAATTACATTTTCATGTTTTTGAATGATTCAAAATAAAAAAAAAATGCAATTTCTGTTTTGAAAAAAAGAGTGTGAAACATAGCTAAAGCTAAGCACAAAACTTGATAACTAAGTCTGGCCTAGTTTTAAGGAAGCAAAGATGCAAAATTAAAACAGAATTCCTCATAAGCACAGTAAAAAAACCCCAATACAAATCCCCCATCAAATGTAAAATAATATTTTTGTAAGTGACTAGAGACATGGCATCTGTCTGCTTTTGAAATATTTAGATATGTTAAAGGGACATGAAACCCACCATGTTTCTTCAATGATTCAACATGAAACAACATTCCAATTTACTTCTATTATCTAATCTAAGTTGCTGCATTCTTTAGAAATCCTTTATTGAAGAAATAGCAATGCACATGGCTATGCCAATCACACGAGGCATCTATGTGCAGCTACCAATCAGCAGCTATTGAGCCTATTTAGATATGCTAAACAAATGATATCAAGAGAATGAAACAAATTAGATAATAGAAGTAAATTGGAAAGTAGTTTAAAATTTCACGAGCTTTCTAAATCATGAAAGATCAAATTTGAGTTTCATGTCCCTTTTAATATGTTAATGAATTCCCTCGATTCTAAAATTGTGTAGCTTCAGTTTTCTAGAGTAGACCCATTATGGGTCAGGTTTTTGCTGGCAAAAAGTCTTTGTTTTCAACTCGAGACAGCAACTCTGAACATTTGCAAGACTGCAGCTCCTTAGAGTAAAAGCAAAGGGCATATTGTATACTTATAAAATATTGTTATGTTAAAGGGATATGAAATTCACAATTCAGATAGAGAACGTAAGTTTAAAGGGACATTTTCTTTCATGATTCTGATAGAGAATACAATTTTAAACAACTTTCCAATTTACTTCTATTATTTAATTTGCTTCCTTTTTTTGTTATGCTTGCTGAAAGGTTTATCTATGAAAGCTCAGGAACAGCAAGAAACTAGGTTCTAGCTGTTGATTGATGGCTGCATATATATACCGATTGTGATTGGCTCACCCATGTGTTCAGTCAGCAACCAGTAGTGCATTGCTGCTCATTCAACAAAGCATATCAAGAGAACGAAGAAAAATTGATAATAAGAGTAAATTAGAAAGTTGCTTAAAATGGCTTGCTCTTTCTGAATCATGAAAGAAAACATTTGGGTTTCATATCCCTTTAAATCACTTGATTAATTTACTAAAAAATAATTCTTTTGGTATCATTTGTTGCATAAACAGCATATCTTTTAGTGCTCAGGAACTGTAATGAACTACTGGAAGCTAGATTGTGATTGTTGGCTATACATATATGTTTCTTGTCATTGGCCCACTGGATTTGTCATTGGCCCACCAGAGTTAGTAGTTAAATGCTTTTCTGGAGCTGACTTTGCAGGGGTTAAACACATAATTATGTGCAAGAAATGATGCAATAATAACATTAGCAAACTTGTTTTATTTATTTTTTACTTTATGTCCCTTTAAAGGGACATTGTTCTCTAAACGTTTCTATCATATATATATATATATATATATATATATATATATATATATATATATATATATATATATATATATATATATATAAAAAGCAGCCTAAAGTAAAAGCTGATTAAATTAAATTTAAAGCTAATACTGAATAATTGGTTGCGATAAAGTAAACTGCCACTGGTTTACTGGCGGAGAGGGACACACCTCTGCAAGCCTGGCAAGAAAACATTGGGTTATTCAGGACTAGAAGCTTAGTTTTTATAATAAAAAAAAAAAAGCTAAAATACATTTAAATGCCCTTTTTTAGAATAAACAAATAACTATTTGATTACAATGCTCCTTTAAAGTGAGATTAATCACCTTGAGATTTCATTATAAAATGTTTAGTTGTGTGTTGTAAAACTGTGCAATATACTTTCATTATTTAATTTGCCACTTTTGTGTCATTTAGCTCTGTAAATTGTGTATTTTCTAAATCTCATAACTGAAAAAGCACCCAGCAGTATTTTTAAGGGTAAATCTGTGAAAGCTTTACTGGGCTAAAAATAGGCTGCACTCAGGTGGTAAATCGCCATAGAACAGGCTAACAAGTTATTGAGCTGTTTGTTCGTTCCTGAGAGTGCGCTTCTCTCTGTGTGTTTTGTAAATTTGCTACATATCTTTCCATAATTTGCTTTAGCAGATACCAACTGCAAAACAATGCACTGATATGTTATTCTATCGCAAGACAACAAAGTGTCGTCATTACAATGTGCTTTAAATAGACTTTTCTGTATTTTGTGATGTTCAGCACCTGCAAAGCACAGATCAGCTTTTTATGCCTATTTCTTTGTGATTACTAATTTTCTTCTAGCAAGGCAATAAATTTGCCATTCTAAATAGCCTCTTAATGCCACTAAATTTTATTTTCTAATGAGATATTGCAACATGTGACTTGGTTAATCCAATCCATTATCAGTATGCAGAAAATCATAAGTATTCTTATTTCTTCATGATGACGGGGTTTATTGGATGTGATTTATCTGCTAGATTGAGGATTTTCAGTCTCAGTTGAGCATGCATGCTTGCAGCTAATTTCAGCTACTGATCAATAAGTCTTTATCAGAGGGAATTTCAGTCCTTTTGTTAAAGCTAGGTGTTCTCCAAGGAGTGGTAAATCAGACAGCTGCCAAATAAACACGGCTTATAAAGTAAATAAACATATATCCAACATGCCGTAATGGTTCTGCCAATATAATGGGTTTAGTTTATCACACTGTGTCCCTATGTGCCAAGGTGAGAAATTAACTGCACCAGATTAAAGGGACAGTATACACTCATTTTCATATAACTGCATGTAATAGACACTACTATAAAGAATAATATGCACAGATACTGATATAAAAATCCAGTATAAAACTGTTTAAAAACTTACTTAGAAGCTGTCAGTTTGGCTCTGTTGAAAAGGTAGCTGGAAAGCCCACTGCAAGTGGCAAATAAGACACTCCCCCCCTCCCCCTTCTTTTGCATATGAAAAGACCCTTTACACAAACAGGAGCAAGCTGGAGTAGGTAGTCGAGCGTATTCACATAAAACTTTGGGGCTTGGTTAGGAGTCTGAAAATCAGAGCAATGTTATTTAAAAATAAGCAAAACTATACATTAATTTAAAAAAAAAACTTTATGGGCTATATAAATAGATTATCTACAAAACATTTATGCAAAGAAAAAATGAGTGTATAATGTCCCTTTAAGTTTTAAAGAAATAATGCTTGTTTTTTTTAAAGACCCTTTAATGGTTACACTGTTTAAATGGCGCATTATGTGTTGCTAATTGTAAAAGCAGCACATATAAATGGTGCCCTTTTTTAAATCTATAATTAATGTTTCACTTTTTATTTAACACATCAGCTTGATAATTGTTGTGTTAGCTGTCATAAAATAAGTATTTATTGGCTTTGTATTTATCCATACCTAATATAAACATATAAATATAAACACAGCAAAAAAAAAGTCAACTCGCATTCACTAATGGACAAAAAAACCCCCACAGGGATGCAAAAAACATAAAACAAATTCTACACAACATTGGTTCAAAGTTATGTTTATCCTTTTTATTAGTATGTAACAGCAGTGAAACACAGAGACTATATTCTTCCAAACGGTCCTTAGTCATGCTCTATTCATAATGCACACTTCATTACAGTATATGGCCCTTGATTTAAATTAACACTTTCATATCAATTGTCTGGAAATTAAGCACCTCTCGCTTTTGTGTAAAAATTGTATTTGTTCCATGTTCCATAGAGTGGCCGAAATTAAATTCTGTATCCTACATGTTCTGCAGAATGTTGCAAATCGGATAGCTGCTTTAGGCAATTTGCAGGATTTTGGTGAAAACATAGGTTGCAGAATTGTAACCTACCTAGTGGTTTTAGTAGTTAATCTCAGAGCAGTGACACCTAGTGGTTGCCCATGACCTCATATAAAATGACTCATTTTAGTCCAACACTCACTTTAGAATTTTAAAGGGATATTAAACTGCTGGGTTCAACTGCAATAGCAAGGTTACTACTCTCTGTGCTATTGCTTTTACTTCTGTGCTTACAGCTCTCTTCAAAGCTCTTATTTTAACCCATTGCAGGTGTCGATAGGTGAAGCTCTGCATCTTCATACTGGTCTCCTTCATCTTAGAGCACATGTTGCTCCGTGCGAAAGAAGCAGTGCGCAGTCATAGATCCGTCTCATTGACCTCCTTTTGCCAGCTACATTTCAGTGTACACAGTTTAAACCAAATATTAAAAAAACCTCAGGGATAAAAAAGCAATGCAGCTACTACAAAAATGCACAGCTCAAGCTCTGTATTGTGCATGCTAAACTGAAGCGCATGATATCATACGGCTATCACTGATCTGTGACTGCTTCTGTCACAGGGTTGCCTAAGTTCTAAGATGGTGCCACCCAGTGGGAAGATGTGGCGCTTCACTAACTGGCACTTGTAGGGGGTTAAAAATAAGAGAACAGCAGCTGCAGGTACAGGAGAAAAACATTAGCATGTTGAGTAGAAGCCATGTGATAGTGGTAGTAACTAGCCGTTTAATGTCCCTTTAAAGAGAAGCTCACAATTACTAAACTAAGATTCTCACCACCACCAGTGTGTTAAAACTCATCTATTCAGAAAAGCTTAAAGGGATATTATACACCAATTTTCACATAACTGCATGTAATAAACTGTGCAATACATATGAATATGCACAGATACTGATCTAAAAATCCAGTAAAAACTTTTTAAAACCAGGTTTAGCACAATTGATGAAGTTAGGCTGGGACACCTGCTTAAAAGGGCTGAGTAAGCAGCAAGAGCAGACCCTGCCCTGCATATGAAAAGAACATTACACAAACAGGAGCAAGCAGGAATCTGTAGACTTGAGTCTACATCTGATACTTTGGGGCTTCGTTAGGAGTCTATAAATAAGCACAATATTATAAAACAAATATGCAAAACTATTCATTGTTACAAAATCAGATGGGCTATATATATGTATTATCTCCAAAACATTTATGCAAAGAAAAATCTAGTGTACAATGTCCCTTTAAGTTTTTCACAACTGAACTCCACAGCCAGGAGTATATTTAGATTTTATGGTGCCTTAGCCCTAACTTGTGTACCTTCCCCATCTTATGTTTTTTTGTAAGTCAGGTATAAAAAAATGAAGGAGTCAGCCTTAGTTAGCAAGTGTATTTTATGTATAAGGAGATAAAACTCTTCGCCCATTCATTTGTTGATCTTTGCTCAAATACACTCATTTCTACAACGTGCTTTTATCAGACTTTGAGATTCAGTTTTCCTTGTGTCATAATTGAAAACATTGTTGCAACATGTGCTGATACTTTAGCAATAGATAATAAAAAGCACAACATTTTTGGATTTTTCATTTACTTAATACCCTCTGCTTTTCTCGTATATTATTACTGCATGGAAAGGTAACCCATGGCTGTAGGTGGTTTTGCTTGTATGTTGTGTATACTTTAAAGATGAAGATTTGTCTCATTTTGTTCAGATGGAAAATACCATCAAACAGTCTGAAAATGACCTGAACAAACTTCTGGAGTCCACACGGCGACTGCATGAGGAGTACAAACCCCTGAAAGATCACGTGGATGCATTGAGGATGACACTAGGACTACAGAGGCTACCAGACCTCTCTGAAGAAGAGGAGAAACTTTCTCTAGAGTGAGTACACTACAGGCTTTAGTGTTTTCCTTTAAATCTTACATTTATTAAGACTAAATGGATGACATACACAGAAATATATAATACTTTCGACTATATTACAAGTCTTGCGTTATGAGTAAAAAAGCAGCGTTAAGCCTCATAACGCTGCTTTTTTACTACCGCTGGTTTTACGAGTCTTGCAGATTTAGGGGCACCGCACACTTTTTTGGCCTTACTGCAAATCAACTTATGCAAATTGCGTATAGTCTATTTTCAATGGGACTTCCATACCATAGCGCCGGTATTACGAGCTTGTCCTGGGAGGCCAAAAAATGAGCGGTACACCCTATCCCGTCAAGATTCGTACCGCATTTTAAACCCAGTAGTTATGAGTTTTACACTACAAAGCCGTAGCAAAAACTCATAACTAAAGTGCTAAAAGTACACTAACAACCATAAACTACCTATTAACCCCTAAACCGAGGCCCCCCCGCATCGCAAACACTATTATAAAATTATTAACCCCTAATCTGCTGCTCCAAACACCGCCGCCACTAGAATAAACATATTAACCCCTAAACCGCCGTACTTCCGCCTTGCAAACATTAGTTAAATATTATTAACCCCTAATCTGCCGTCCCTAACATCGCCGCCACCTACCTACATTTATTAACCCCTAATCTGCTGCCCCAACGTCGCTGCCACTATAATAAATTTATTAACCCCTAAATCTAAGTCGAACTCTAACACCCCCTAACTTAAATATAATTAAAAGAAATCTAAATAAAAATTACTATCATTACCTAAATAATTCCTATTTAAAACTAAATACTTACCTGTAAAATAAACCCTAAGCTAGCTACAATATAACTAATAGTTACATTGTAGCTAGCTTAGGTTTTATTTTTATTTTGCAGGCAAGTTTGTATTTATTTTAACTAGGTAGAATAGTTACTAAATAGTTATTAACTAACTACCTAGCTAAAATAAATACAAATTTACCTGTAAAATAAAACCTAACCTAAGTTACACTAACACCTAACACTACACTACAATTAGTTTTTTTAAGGGTTTTATTGCGTGGGTTTTATTTTTAGGTTAGGGCTTTGGGCCGCAATAGAGCTAAATGCCCTTTTAAGGGCAATGCCCATCCAAATACCCTTTTCAGGGCAATGAGGAGCTTAGTTTTTTTTAGTTAGGCTTTTATTTGGGGGGTTGGTTGTGTGGGTGGTAAGTTTTACTGTTGGGGGGGTTGTTTGTATTTTTTTTTCAGGTAAAAGAGCTGATTTCTTTGGGGCAATGCCCCGCAAAAGTCCCTTTTAAGGGCTATTGGTAGTTTAGTTTAGGATAGGGTTTTTTCTCTTGTTAAGTGTGTTCAGTCCACGGGTCATCCATTACTTATGGGATATATTCTCCTCCCCAACAGGAAGTTGCAAGAGGATCACCCAAGCAGAGCTGCTATATAGCTCCTCCCCTCACATGTCATATCCAGTCATTCTCTTGCAACCCTCAATAAAGAAGGAGGTCGCGGGAGGAGTTGGAGTTTTTACTTAATTATTCTTCAATCAAAAGTTTGTTATTTTAAATGGCACCGGAGTGTGCTGTTTTTTTCTATCTCAGGCAGTATTTGGAAGAAGAAACTGCCTGCGTTTTCTATGATCTTAGCAGGCGTAACTAAGATCCACTGGCTGTTCTCGACATTCTGAGGAGTGGGGTAACTTCAGAACATGGGAATAGCATGTGGGGTCCACCGCAAATGAGGTATGTGCAGTACAATATTTTCTGGGAATGGAATTGACTAAGAAAATACTGCTGTTACCCGTATGATGTAAGTACAGCCTTAAATGCAGTAGTAGTGACTGGTATCAGGCTGATAAATGTATGCACAGTAGAGTTATTTTCTAGGGACTAGAATTTGACTGAGAAAATACTGTTAATACTGAAATAATGCTTAAGCCTTATCTGCAGTGGTAGTGACTGGTTGCAGGCTTAGTAATAACTTTGCATGACATTTAAAGAAGTTTATTTTCAAAACGTTTACTGGCATGTTATTCGTTTTGTGAGGTACTTTGGTGATAAATCCTTTGGGCATGAATTTTTTTCCACTTGGCTAACGTATATTTCTTCTGTTAAGTGTGATCAGTCCACGGGTCATCATTACTTCTGGGATATTACTCCTCCCCAACAGGAAGTGCAAGAGGATTCACCCAGCAGAGCTGCATATAGCTCCTCCCCTCTACGTCACTCCCAGTCATTCTCTTGCACCCAACGACTAGATAGGATGTGTGAGAGGACTATGGTGATTATACTTAGTTTTATATCTTCAATCAAAAGTTTGTTATTTTAAAATAGCACCGGAGTGTGTTATTATCTCTCTGGCAGAGTTTGAAGAAGAATCTACCAGAGTTTTTGTTATGATTTTAGCCGGAGTAGTTAAGATCATATTGCTGTTTCTCGGCCATCTGAGGAGAGGTAAACTTCAGATCAGGGGACAGCGGGCAGATGAATCTGCATAGAGGTATGTAGCAGTTTTTATTTTCTGACAATGGAATTGATGAGAAAATCCTGCCATACCGATATAATGTCATGTATGTATACTTTACACTTCAGTATTCTGGGGAATGGTACTTCACTAGAATTACACTGTATGAAATACATAAAGCTGTTTAATAACTAGAGATTATGTTTAACGTTTTTGCTGGAATGTAAAATCGTTTTCATTTGCTGAGGTACTGAGTGAATAAATGTTTGGGCACTATTTTTCCACTTGGCAGTTGCTTAATCTGTTTTCTGACAGTTTCTGTTCTCCCTCACTGCTGTGTGTGAGGGGGAGGGGCCGTTTTTTGGCGCTTTTACTACGCATCAAATATTTCAGTCAGCAACTCATTGTATTCCCTGCATGATCCGGTTCATCTCTACAGAGCTCAGGGGTCTTCAAAACTTATTTTGAGGGAGGTAATTTCTCTCAGCAGAGCTGTGAGAATTATAGTTTGACTGAGATAAAAAACGTTTATTCTGTAATTTGTTTCCTGCTTTCAGAATTTGTTATCTTTGCTAATGGGATTAAACCTTTGCTAAAGTTGTGTTGTTTACAAGGATTGAGGCTATAACTGTTTCAATTTATTAATTTTCAACTGTCATAAATCTTCTGTGCTTCTTAAAGGCACAGTACGTTTTAATATTATTCTAATTGAATTGTATTTCCAAGTTGCAAGTTTATTTGCTAGTGTGTTAAACATGTCTGATTCAGAGGATGATACCTGTGTCATTTGTTGCAATGCCAAAGTGGAGCCCAATAGAAATTTATGTACTAACTGTATTGATGCTACTTTAAATAAAAGTCAATCTGTACAAATTGAACAAATTTCACCAAACAACGAGGGGAGAGTTATGCCGACTAACTCGCCTCATGTGTCAGTACCTACATCTCCCGCTCAGAGGGAGGTGCGTGATATTGTAGCGCCGAGTACATCTGGGCGGCCATTACAAATCACATTACAGGATATGGCTACTGTTATGACTGAGGTTTTGGCTAAATTACCAGAACTAAGAGGTAAGCGTGATCACTCTGGGGTGAGAACAGAGTGCGCTGATAATATTAGGGCCATGTCAGACACTGCGTCACAGGTGGCAGAACATGAGGACGGAGAACTTCATTCTGTGGGTGACGGTTCTGATCCAAACAGACTGGATTCAGATATTTCAAATTTTAAATTTAAACTGGAAAACCTCCGTGTATTACTAGGGGAGGTGTTAGCGGCTCTGAATGATTGTAACACAGTTGCAATACCAGAGAAAATGTGTAGGTTGGATAAATATTTTGCGGTACCGACGAGTACTGAGGTTTTTCCTATACCTAAGAGACTTACTGAAATTGTTACTAAGGAGTGGGATAGACCCGGTGTGCCGTTCTTACCCCCTCCGATATTTAGAAAAATGTTTCCAATAGACGCCACCACAAGGGACTTATGGCAAACGGTCCCTAAGGTGGAGGGAGCAGTTTCTACCTTAGCTAAGCGTACCACTATCCCGGTGGAGGATAGCTGTGCTTTTTCAGATCCAATGGATAAAAAGTTAGAGGGTTACCTTAAGAAAATGTTTGTTCAACAAGGTTTTATATTGCAACCCCTTGCATGCATTGCGCCGATCACGGCTGCAGCGGCATTCTGGATTGAGTCTCTGGAAGAGAACATTGGTTCAGCTACTCTGGACGACATTACGGACAGGCTTAGAGTCCTTAAACTAGCTAATTCATTCATTTCGGAGGCCGTAGTACATCTTACTAAACTTACGGCGAAAAATTCAGGATTCGCCATTCAGGCACGCAGGGCGCTGTGGCTAAAATCCTGGTCAGCTGATGTTACTTCTAAGTCTAAATTGCTTAATATACCTTTCAAAGGGCAGACCTTATTCGGGCCCGGGTTGAAAGAGATTATCGCTGACATTACAGGAGGCAAAGGCCATGCCCTGCCTCAGGACAAAGCCAAAGCCAAGACTAGACAGTCTAATTTTCGTTCCTTTCGTAATTTCAAAGCAGGAGCAGCATCAACTTCCTCTGCACCAAAACAGGAAGGAGCTGTTGCTCGCTACAGACAAGGCTGGAAACCTAACCAGTCCTGGAACAAGGGCAAGCAGACTAGGAAACCTGCTGCTGCCCCTAAAACAGCATGAATTGAGGGCCCCCGATCCGGGATCGGATCTAGTGGGGGGCAGACTTTCTCTCTTCGCCCAGGCTTGGGCAAGAGATGTTCAGGATCCCTGTGCGCTAGAGATAATATCTCAGGGATACCTACTGGACTTCAAATACTCTCCTCCAAGAGAGAGATTTCATCTGTCAAGATTGTCAACAATCCAGACAAAGAAAGAGGCGTTTCTACGCTGCGTACAAGAGCTCTTGTTAATGGGAGTAATCCATCCAGTTCCACGATCGGAACAGGGACAGGGGTTTTACTCAAATCTGTTTGTGGTTCCCAAAAAAGAGGGAACTTTCAGACCAATCCTGGACTTAAAGATCCTAAACAAATTCCTAAGAGTTCCATCGTTCAAGATGGAGACTATTCGGACAATTTTACCTATGATCCAAGAGGGTCAGTACATGACCACTGTAGATTTAAAAGATGCTTACCTTCACATACCGATTCACAAAGATCATTATCGGTACCTAAGGTTTGCCTTCCTAGACAGGCATTACCAGTTTGTGGCTCTTCCATTCGGATTGGCTACAGCTCCAAGAATCTTCACAAAGGTTCTGGGTGCTCTTCTGGCGGTACTAAGACCGCGGGGAATCTCGGTAGCTCCATACCTAGACGACATTCTGATACAAGCTTCAAGCTTTCAAACTGCCAAGTCTCATACAGAGTTAGTGCTGGCATTTCTAAGGTCACATGGATGGAAGGTGAACGAAAAGAAAAGTTCACTCGTTCCACTCACAAGAGTTCCCTTCCTGGGGACTCTTATAGATTCTGTAGAAATGAAGATTTACCTGACAGAGGACAGGCTAACAAGACTTCAAAGTGCTTGCCGCACCCTTCATTCCATTCAACACCCGTCAGTGGCTCAATGCATGGAGGTAATCGGCTTAATGGTAGCGGCAATGGACATAGTACCCTTTGCACGCTTACACCTCAGACCACTGCAACTGTGCATGCTAAGTCAGTGGAATGGGGATTACTCAGACTTATCCCCTTCTCTGAATCTGGATCAAGAGACCAGAAATTCTCTTCTATGGTGGCTTTCTCGGCCACATCTGTCCAGGGGGATGCCATTCAGCAGACCAGACTGGACAATTGTAACAACAGACGCCAGCCTTCTAGGTTGGGGTGCCGTCTGGAATTCTCTGAGGGCTCAGGGACAATGGAGTCAGGAGGAGAGTCTCCTGCCAATAAACATTCTGGAATTGAGAGCAGTTCTCAATGCCCTCCTGGCTTGGCCCCAGTTGACAACTCGGGGGTTCATCAGGTTTCAGTCGGACAACATCACGACTGTAGCTTACATCAACCATCAGGGAGGGACAAGAAGCTCCCTAGCTATGATGGAAGTATCAAAGATAATTCGCTGGGCAGAGTCTCACTCTTGCCACCTGTCAGCAATCCACATCCCGGGAGTGGAGAACTGGGAGGCTGATTTCTTAAGTCGTCAGACTTTTCATCCGGGGGAGTGGGAACTTCATCCGGAGGTCTTTGCCCAAATACTTCGACGTTGGGGCAAACCAGAGATAGATCTCATGGCGTCTCGACAGAACGCCAAGCTTCCTCGTTACGGGTCCAGATCCAGGGATCCAGGAGCAGTCCTGATAGATGCTCTGACAGCACCTTGGGACTTCAGGATGGCTTACGTGTTTCCACCCTTCCCGTTGCTTCCTCGATTGATTGCCAGAATCAAACAAGAGAGAGCATCAGTGATTCTAATAGCACCTGCGTGGCCACGCAGGACTTGGTATGCAGACCTGGTGGACATGTCATCCTGTCCACCTTGGTCTCTACCTCTGAAACAGGACCTTCTGATACAGGGTCCCTTCAAACATCAAAATCTAACTTCTCTGAAGCTGACTGCTTGGAAATTGAACGCTTGATTTTATCAAGACGTGGGTTTTCTGAGTCAGTTATTGATACCTTAATACAGGCTAGGAAACCTGTTACCAGAAAGATTTACCATAAGATATGGCGTAAATACCTATATTGGTGTGAATCCAAAGGTTACTCTTGGAGTAAGGTTAGGATTCCTAGGATATTGTCTTTTCTACAAGAAGGTTTAGAAAAGGGTTTATCTGCTAGTTCATTAAAGGGACAGATCTCAGCTCTGTCCATTCTGTTACACAAACGTCTGTCAGAAGTTCCTGACGTCCAGGCTTTTTGTCAGGCTTTGGCCAGGATTAAGCCTGTGTTTAAAACTGTTGCTCCACCATGGAGTTTAAACCTTGTTCTTAATGTTTTACAGGGCGTTCCGTTTGAACCCCTTCATTCCATTGATATAAAGTTGTTATCTTGGAAAGTTCTATTTTTAATGGCTATTTCCTCGGCTCGAAGAGTCTCTGAATTATCAGCCTTACATTGTGATTCTCCTTATTTGATTTTTCATTCGGATAAGGTAGTCCTGCGTACTAAACCTGGGTTCTTACCTAAGGTAGTTACTAACAGGAATATCAATCAAGAGATTGTTGTTCCTTCTTTATGCCCAAATCCTTCTTCAAAGAAGGAACGTCTACTGCACAACCTGGATGTAGTCCGTGCTCTAAAATTTTACTTACAGGCAACTAAGGAATTTCGACAAACGTCTTCTCTGTTTGTCATTTACTCTGGGCAGAGGAGAGGTCAAAAAGCTTCCGCTACCTCTCTTTCTTTTTGGCTTCGTAGCATAATTCGTTTAGCTTATGAGACTGCTGGACAGCAGCCTCCTGAAAGAATTACAGCTCATTCTACTAGAGCTGTGGCTTCCACTTGGGCCTTCAAGAATGAGGCCTCTGTTGAACAGATTTGCAAGGCTGCAACTTGGTCTTCGCTTCATACTTTTTCCAAATTTTACAAATTTGACACTTTTGCTTCATCGGAGGCTATTTTTGGGAGAAAGGTTCTTCAGGCAGTGGTTCCTTCTGTATAAAGAGCCTGCCTATCCCTCCCGTCATCCGTGTACTTTTGCTTTGGTATTGGTATCCCAGAAGTAATGATGACCCGTGGACTGATCACACTTAACAGAAGAAAACATAATTTATGCTTACCTGATAAATTCCTTTCTTCTGTAGTGTGATCAGTCCACGGCCCGCCCTGTTTTTAAGGCAGGTAAATATTTTTTAATTTATACTCCAGTCACCACTTCACCCTTGGCTTTTCCTTTCTCGTTGGTCCTTGGTCGAATGACTGGGAGTGACGTAGAGGGGAGGAGCTATATGCAGCTCTGCTGGGTGAATCCTCTTGCACTTCCTGTTGGGGAGGAGTAATATCCCAGAAGTAATGATGACCCGTGGACTGATCACACTACAGAAGAAAGGAATTTATCAGGTAAGCATAAATTATGTTTTCTGCATAGAAACCGTTATATCAGGTCTCCCACTGTTGTAAATGAGCGGGAGGGGCCTCTTTTTAGCGCCTTGTTGCGCAGTTAAAATTCTAGCACAGTCTTCCTGCTTCTTCCTCCTTGATCCAGGATGTCTCTAGAGAGCTCAGGGGTCTTCAAAATTCGTTTTTTGAGGGAGGTAATCAGTCACAGCAGACCTGTGACAGTGTGTTAGACTGTGATAAAAACGTTTTATATTAATTTGATATCCGTTTTTTTGGGTACTGAGGGGTTAATCATCCGGTTGCTAATGGGTGCAATCCTCTGCTAATTAATACATTTAAAGAATTGTTGACTATAACTGAATTATTCTTTAGTTACTCAACTGTGTTTTTAAAAAAAGCGCTGCAGCGTTTTTTATATTGCTTGCAAACTTATTGAAAGTATTTTCCAACCTTGCTAGCTTCATTGCTAGTCTGTTTAAACATGTCTGATACAGAGGAATCTGCTTGTTCATTATGTTTAAAAGCCGTTGTGGAGCCCAATAGAAATATGTGTACCAATTGTATTGATGTTACTTTGAAAAATCAATCTGTACCGCTTAAAAAATTATCACCAGACAACGAGGGGGCAGTTATGCCGTCTAACTCTCCTCACGTGTCAGTACCTTCATCTCCCGCTCGGGAGGTGCGTGAGATTGAGGCGCCAAGTACATCAAGGCCCTTACAAATCACTTTACATGATATGGCTAATGTTATGAAAGAAGTATTATACAATATGCCAGAGTTAAGAGGCAAGCGCGACAGTTCTGGGTTAAGGACAGAGCGCGCCGATGACACGAGAGCCATGTCTGATACTGCGTCACAATTTGCAGAACATGAGGACGGAGAGCTTCATTCTGTGGGTGATGGTTCTGATTCGGGGAGACCGGATTCAGAAATTTCAAATTTTAAATTTAAGCTTGAGAACCTTCGCGTGTTGCTAGGGGAGGTGTTAGCGGCTCTGAATGATTGTGACACGGTGGCAATCCCAGAGAAATTATGTAAGCTGGATAAATACTACGCGGTGCCGGTGTGTACTGACGTTTTTCCTATACCAAAGAGGCTTACAGAGATTATTAGTAAGGAGTGGGATAGACCCGGTGTGCCTTTTTCCCCTCCTCCGATATTTAGAAAAATGTTCCCTATAGACGCCACCACACGAGACTTATGGCAGACGGTCCCTAAGGTGGAGGGAGCAGTTTCTACTTTAGCCAAGCGTACCACTATCCCGGTGGAGGATAGCTGTGCTTTCTCAGATACAATGGATAAAAGATTAGAGGGTTATCTTAAGAAAATGTTTATTCAACAAGGTTTTATATTACAGCCTCTTGCATGCATTGCGCCTGTCACTGCTGCAGCGGCATTCTGGTTTGAGTCTCTGGAAGAGGCGATTCGCACAGCACCATTGGATGAGTCTCTGAGCAAGATTAGAACCCTTAAGCTGGCTAATGCGTTTGTTTCGGATGCCGTAGTGCATTTAACCAAACTTACGGCTAAAAATTCCGGATTCGCCATACAGGCACGCAGAGCGCTTTGGCTTAAATCCTGGTCAGCAGATGTAACTTCTAAGTCTAAATTACTAAACATTCCTTTCAAAGGGCAGACCTTATTCGGGCCCGGCTTGAAGGAAATTGTTGCTGACATTACTGGAGGTAAGGGCCACACCCTTCCTCAGGACAGGGCCAAATCGAAGGCCAAACAGTCTAATTTTCGTGCCTTTCGTAATTTCAAGGCAGGAGCAGCTTCAACTTCCTCCGCTCCAAAACAGGAAGGAACTACTGCTCGTTACAGACAGGGTTGGAAAGGCAACCAGTCATGGAACAAGGGCAAGCTGGCCAGAAAGCCTACTTCCGCCCCTAAGACAGCATGAAGTCAGGGCCCCCTTTCCGGAGACGGATCTAGTGGGGGGCAGACTCTCTCTCTTCGCCCAGGCTTGGGCAAGAGATGTACAGGATCCCTGGACGCTGGAGATTATATCTCAGGGATACCTTCTGGATTTCAAGACTTCTCCTCCACAAGGGAGGTTTCATCTGTCAAGGTTATCAACAAACCTAGTAAAGAAAGAGGCATTTCTACAATGTGTACAAGACCTCTTAGTGATGGGAGTGATCCACCCAGTTCCGCGGACGGAACAGGAGCAAGGGTTTTATTCAAATCTGTTTGTGGTTCCCAAGAAAGAGGGAACCTTCAGACCACTCTTAGATTTAAAAATCTTAAACAAATTCCTAAGGGTTCCATCGTTCAAGATGGAAACCATTCGGTCCATCCTACCCATGATCCAAGAGGGTCAATATATGACCACAGTGGATTTAAAGGATGCCTACCTTCACATACCGATTCACAAAGATCACTATCGGTACCTAAGGTTTGCCTTTCTAGACAGGCATTACCAGTTTGTAGCGCTTCCCTTCGAGTTGGCTATGGCCCCAAGAATTTTTACAAAGGTTCTGGGCTCTCTTCTGGCGGTACTAAGACCACGAGGCATAGCGGTGGCTCCGTACCTAGACGACATTCTGATACAAGCGTCAAGTTTTCAAAATGCAAAGTCTCATACAGAGATAGTTCTAGCATTTCTGAGGTCGCATGGGTGGAAAGTGAACGTGGAAAAGAGTTCTCTGTTACCACTCACAAGGGTCCCTTTTCTAGGGACTCTTATAGATTCTGTAGAGATGAAGATTTACCTGACGGAGTCCAGGCTATCAAAACTTCTCAATGCATGCCGTGTCCTTCACTCCATTCCAAGCCCATCAGTAGCTCAGTGCATGGAAGTGATCGGCTTAATGGTCGCGGCGATGGACATAGTGCCATTTGCGCGCCTACATCTCAGACCGCTGCAACTATGCATGCTAAGTTAATGGAACGGGGATTACTCAGATCTGTCCCCTTTGCTAAATCTGGACCAGGAAACCAGAGATTCTCTTCTCTGGTGGTTATCACGGTTTCATCTGTCCAAAGGAATGTCCTTTCGCAGACCAGATTGGACGATTGTAACAACAGATGCCAGCCTACTAGGCTGGGGAGCTGTCTGGAACTCCCTGAAAGCTCAGGGATCGTGGACTCAGGAGGAGAAACTCCTCCCAATAAACATTCTAGAATTAAGGGCAATATTCAATGCTCTTCTAGCTTGGCCTCAGTTGGCAACACTGAGGTTCATCAGATTTCAGTCGGACAACATCACGACTGTGGCTTACATCAATCATCAAGGGGGAACCAGGAGTTCCCTAGCGATGTTGGAAGTCTCGAAGATAATTCGCTGGGCAGAGTCTCACTCTTGCCACCTGTCAGCGATCTACATCCCAGGCGTGGAGAACTGGGAGGCGGATTTTTTAAATCGCCAGACTTTTCATCCGGGGGAGTGGGAACTTCACCCGGAGGTATTTGTCCAACTAATTCTTCGTTGGGGCAAACCGGATCTGGATCTCATGGCATCTCGCCAGAACGCCAAGCTTCCTTGTTACGGATCCAGGTCCAGGGACCCGGGAGCGGTGCTGGTAGATGCACTAGCAGCCCCTTGGGTTTTCAACATAGCTTATGTGTTTCCACCTTTTCCGTTGCTTCCTCGTCTGATTGCCAGGATCAAACAGGAGAGAGCATCGGTGATTCTGATAGCGCCTGCGTGGCCACGCAGGACCTGGTATGTAGACCTAGTGGACATGTCGTCCTGTCCACCATGGTCTCTACCCCTGAGGCAGGACCTTCTAATTCAGGGTCCTTTCAACCATCCAAACCTAATTTCTCTGAGGCTGACTGCTTGGAAATTGAACGCTTGATTCTATCAAAGCGTGGGTTTTCGGATTCGGTTATTGATACATTAATACAGGCTCGGAAACCTGTTACCAGAAAAATTTACCACAAGATATGGCGTAAATATTTATATTGGTGTGAATCCAAGAGTTACTCATGGAGTAAGGTTAGGATTCCTAGGATATTGTCTTTTCTACAAGAGAGTTTAGAAAAGGGCTTATCCGCTAGTTCACTAAAGGGACAGATTTCTGCTCTGTCTATTCTTTTGCACAAGCGTCTGGCAGAGAATCCAGACGTCCAGGCTTTTTGTCAGGCTTTGGCTATGATTAAGCCTGTGTTTAAAGCTGTTGCTCCTCCGTGGAGCTTAAACTTGGTTCTTAAAGTTCTCCAGGGTGTTCCGTTTGAACCCCTTCATTCCATTGATATTAAGCTTTTATCTTGGAAAGTTCTGTTTTTGATGGCTATTTCCTCGGCTCGTAGAGTCTCTGAGTTATCTGCCTTACATTGTGATTCTCCTTATCTGATCTTTCATTCAGACAAGGTAGTCCTGCGTACTAAACCTGGGTTTTTACCTAAGGTTGTTTCTAACAAGAATATCAATCAAGAGATTGTTGTTCCATCCTTATGTCCTAATCCTTCTTCAAAGAAGGAACGTCTTTTGCATAATCTAGATGTGGTCCATGCTCTGAAGTTCTACTTACAGGCAACTAAAGATTTTCGACAAACTTCTTCTCTGTTTGTCGTTTACTCTGGACAGAGGAGAGGTCAAAAGGCTTCGGCTACCTCTCTCTCTTTTTGGCTTCGTAGCATAATACGCTTAGCCTATGAGACTGCTGGACAGCAGCCTCCTGAAAGAATTACAGCTCATTCCACTAGAGCTGTGGCTTCCACCTGGGCCTTTAAGAATGAGGCCTCTGTTGAACAGATTTGCAAGGCTGCAACTTGGTCTTCACTTCATACTTTTTTCCAAATTTTACAAATTTGACACTTTTGCTTCTTCGGAGGCTGTTTTTGGGAGAAAGGTTCTACAGGCAGTGGTTCCTTCTGTTTAATGTTCCTGCCTTGTCCCTCCCATCATCCGTGTACTTTAGCTTTGGTATTGGTATCCCATAAGTAATGGATGACCCGTGGACTGAACACACTTAACAAGAGAAAACATCATTTATGCTTACCTGATAAATTTATTTCTCTTGTAGTGTGTTCAGTCCACAGCCCGCCCTGTCTATTTGAGGCAGTTTCTAAATTTTAAATTATAACTCCAGTCACCACTGCACCCTATAATTTCTCCTTTCTCGTCTTGTTTCGGTCGAATGACTGGATATGACATGTGAGGGGAGGAGCTATATAGCAGCTCTGCTTGGGTGATCCTCTTGCAACTTCCTGTTGGGGAGGAGAATATATCCCATAAGTAATGGATGACCCGTGGACTGAACACACTACAAGAGAAATAAATTTATCAGGTAAGCATAAATTATGTTTTTTTATTTTGGGGGCGCTTTTTTATTTTTATAGGACTGTTAGATTAGGTGTAATTAGTTTAAATATCTTGTAATTTGTTTTTTATTTTCTGTATTTTAGTGTTTTTGTTGTTGTTGTAATTTAGCTAATTGTATTTAATTTATTTAATTGCATTTAATTTAGGTAATTTATTTAAAGGGACAGTCTAGTCCAAAATAAACTTTCATGATTCAGATAGGGCATGTCATTTTAAACAATTTTCCAATTTACTTTTATCACCAATTTTTCTTTGTTCTCTTGTTATTCTTAGTTGAAAGCTTAACCTAGGAGGTTCATATGCTAATTTCTTAGACCTTGAAGGCCACCTCTTTTCAGAATGCATTTTAACAGTTTTTCACCACTAGAGGGTGTTAGTTCATGTGTTTCATATAGATAACACTGTGCTCATGCACGTGAAGTTATCTGGGAGCCAGCACTGATTGGCTAAACTGCAAGTCTGTCAAAAGAACTGAAATAAAGGGGCAGTTTGCAGAGGCTTAGATACAATATAATCACAGAGGTAAAAAGTATATAAATATAACTGTGTTGGTTATGCAGAACTGGGGAATGGGTAATAAAGGGATTATCTATCTTTTAAAACATAAAAAATTCTGGTGTAGACTGTCCCTTTAATTGTAGTGTAGTGTTAGGTGTTGGTGTAACTTAGGTTAGGTTTTGTTTTACAGGGAAATTTGAATTTATTTTAGCTATATAGTTATTAAATAGTTAATAACTATTTAATAACTATTCTTCCTAGTTAAAATAAATACAAACTTGCCTGTAAAATAAAAATAAACCCTAAGCTAGCTACAATGTAACTATTAGTTATATTGTAACTAGCTTAGGTTTTATTTTATAGGTAAGTATTTAGTTTCAAATACAAATTATTTAGGTAATGATAGTAATTTTATTTCAATTTCTTTTAATTATATTTAAGTTAGGGGGTGTTAGGGTTAGACTTAGGTTTAGGGGTTAATAAATTTTAGTATAGTGGGGGCGGCAGATTAGGGGTTAATAAATGTAGGTAGGTGGCGGCGATGTTAGGGGCAGCATATTAGGGGATAATACTGTTTAACTAGTGTTTGCGAGGCGGGAGTGCGGCGATTTAGGGGTTAATATGTTATAGTGGTGGCGATGTACAGAGCGGCAGATTAGGGGTTAATAAGTGTAGGTAGGTGGCGGCGACATTGGGGGCGGTAGATTAGGGGTTAATAAATATAATGTAGGTGTCGGCGATGTTGGGGGCAGCAGATTAGGGGTTAATAAGTATAATGTAGGTGTCGTCAATGTCCGGAGCGGTAGATTAGGGGTTAATAAGTATAATGCACGTGTCGGCGATATCAGGGACGGCAGATTAGGGGTTAATAAGTGTAAGATTAGGGGTGTTTAGACTCGTGTTTCGTGTTAGGTGTAAACATAAATTTAGTTTCCCCATAGGAATCAATGGGGCTGCGTTACTGAGCTTTACGCTGCTTTATTGCAGGTGTTAGACTTTTTTTCAGCCGGCTCTCCCCATTGATGTCTATGGGGAAATTGATCACGAGCATGTACTATCAGCTCACTGCTGACTTAAGCAGCGCTGGTATTGGAGTGCGGTATGGAGCACAATTTTGCTCTATGCTCACATCTTGCCTTTTAACACTGGGTTTAGAAAAACCTGTAATACCAGCGCTGTCGGAAAGTAAGCGGTGAGAATAACGTGCAAGTTAGCACTGCACCCCTCATAACGCAAAACTCATAATATAGCTGCTAATTTGTTACTAGTCAGTGAAGTAGCCGCCAGGATGCAAGGTATAGCAAATCCACATCTTTGAGAGTGCTGCCAATGAGACCAAATAGTTACACAGAACAGGGGGTATTGGCGCACATCCAATTGCAAATAACACATTTTTAGATGCTGCAAAAAATTGTCTGCAAAAAACACCTATGCTTCTATATTAAAATTGGGATCTTAGTCAAACAATATGGCCATAGTCTGCTTAGCCAGTTACCAACTCACAAGGTGTTTTTTGCATGTATATGTGTGTGTGTGTGTATATATGTATATTGTATATACAAATTTACACATATAAACACTTAAATTCACATGTATATACAAATATATATATATATATATATATATATATATATATATATATATATATATATACATATTTAGACTTTAAAGCCCTTTTTAAGTCAAATACCTTTTCATATACCGTATCCCTTTTTAAGATTATGTGCGATAATGGTTCATAGTTTGATTCTTTCTTATTGTTCTTTTCAGCTACTTTGAGAAACAGAAAGCAGAGTGGCAGACAGAACCCCAGGAACCACCTATTCCAGAATCTCTGGCAGCGGCTGCAGCTGCAGCTCAACAGTTACAAGTTGCCAGAAAGCAGGACACCAGACAAACCGCCACATTCCGTCAGCAGCCACCACCCATGAAGGTAAACTGACATTTTGATATTAAAACAAACTTTGTCTTAATACTACAGAACATTATAAAGCATATTTGAATTGTTTTTTGGGCCTAACTGAATATTGTTTTTCATGTGTGTATATATTAAATGTTTTAGAAGAAGATTGCTTCGCACTGTTCGTTTAAAACAAAATAAAACAGGGTATTGATCATTTAAAGTCTTCATGACACAATAAAATTGTTATTTAATAAGAAATGTAGGCTGAGTAACATTTTATTTGGGAATAAATAAGACCCTAGAACTGTGCTTTGATTGTCCTGATCCAGGAGAAATACAGGGGAAAAATGTTTGTGGAGCCAAATGTTCCTCTCCCATTTTCCGTTTTACAATGGAAAGCCCAGAAAAGTTAACGGTTAATTTGGGAATACGTACAGAAATCCATTTCCTTGTGAGTGGTTCCAGCATGACGCTTTATTGTGGAATTTAAGATTATTTGTATTCTGTTTGGAGTAGACTGAAGGTCATAGAGTGGATGAGGGAATGAGTAGGTGCTAACTTTTTATATATTTAATTTCTGCTTTCCCTGTAAAGGGTTAATTAATGTAAGGGGCCATATATATTATCAGAATTTATACTTTTAGATGATCAGATAATATCAGTTTGGGTCAGTGTTGTGGACATATGAACAGCAGGACTGGAGTTATAGTTAGCACACCCAGTGTAAAGCTCTAAAGTCCAGCAACCAAATCCCACCCCACAACCAGATTGGCTTAGCATGTTATATTTCTCAACTTCAAGATTTGCATGTCATGCACATGCCAGGTGTTAAACTCAGAGCTTCCAAAATTATCATCCAGGTAAACTCCAAAACTGATCCACTGCGCTGATCTCAGCATTGAGAAAAAAAAAGCTAATATCAATTGCGACAACTGTATATGATCATTTTTTGTAATTTTAATGGGCTGTTGTACACATGTATTTTGCCATCTGATATGGATGGAATTGGAAGTCCTTTCTATTAAATTATTTTATATCACACTATTATGTGTGTTAGGAGATAATAAAATATACCTTTCCTTGTTTATTTAATTAAATAATATATACAGTAAAGAAGTATTTCTTAACTCTAGTCCTCAACTACCCCTAACAGGCCAGATTTTCAAGATATCTGATATTGATAGACAAAATAATCAGCTGATCAGTTACCATGGTTACTACCTGTTTTCACCTACCAGCTGATTATTTCACTTGTGCACTAGTTAAGTTATCATGACCGATTGATTGATAGGTGAGCGAGCATTCATTCGGCTAGATTACGAGTCTTGCGATAGGGTTAAAAAGCAGCGTTGAGAGGTCCCAACGCTGCTTTTTAACGCCCTCTGGTATTACGAGTCTGGCAGGTACAGGTGTACCGCTCACTTTTTCTCGGGCATACCGCAAATCCCCTTACGTCAATTGCCTATCCTATCTTACGAGTCTTGGAGAAAGTGAGCGTTAGACCCTCTCCTGTCAAGACTCCTACCGCATTTAAAAGTCAGTAGTTAAGAGTTTTATGGGATAAGGCCGTAACATAAAACTCTTAACTAAAGTGCTAAAAAGTACACTAACACCCATAAACTACCTATTAACCCCTATACCGAGCCCCCCCCCACATTGCAAACAGTTAACTAAAGTTTTTAACCCCTAATCTGCCGACCGGACATCGCCGCCACTTTAATAAATATATTAACCCCTAAACCGCCGCACGCCCGCCTCGCAAACACTAGTTAAATTTTATTAACCCCTCATCTGCCGCCCCCAACGTCGCCAACACTATATTAAATGTATTAACCCCTAAACCTAAGTCTAACCCTAACCCTAACACCCCCCTAACTTAAATATAATTTAAATAAAACGAAATAAAATTACTACAATTAACTAAATTATTCCTATTTAAAACTAAATAATTACCTATAAAATAAACCCTAAGCTAGCTACAATATAACTAATAGTTACATTGTAGCTAGTTTAGGATTTTTTTTTATTTTACAGGCAACATTGTATTTATTTTAACTAGGTACAATAGTTATTAAATAGTTATTAACTATTTAATAACTTCCTAGTTAAAATAAATACAAATATACCTGTAAAATAAATCCTAACCTAAGTTACAATTACACCTAATACTACACTATAATTAAATAAATTACATTAACTAGCTACAATTAATTACAATAAAATAAAATAAACTAAAGTACGACCCCCCCCACTAAATTACAGAAAATAATAAAATAATTACAAGAATTTTAAACTAATTACACCTAATCTAATCCCCCTAATAAAATAAAAAAGCCCCCCAAAATAATAAAAATCCCTACCCTATACTAAATTACAAATAGCCCTTAAAAGGGCTTTTTGCGGGGCATTGACCCAAAGTAATCAGCTCTTTTACCTGTAAAAAAAAAATACAATACCCCCCAACATTAAAACCCACCCAATCCCCCCTTAATAAAACCTAACACTAACCCCTTGAAGATCACCCTACCTTGAGACGTCTTCACCCTGCCGGGCACAAGTGGTCCTCCAGAGGGGCAGAAGTCTTCATCCGATCCGGGCAGAAGAGGACCTCCAGACAGGAAGTCTTCATCCAGGCGGCATCTTCTATCTTCATCCATCCGGAGCTGAGCGGGTCCATCTTCAAGCCAGCCGACGCGGAGCATCCTCTTCTTCCGACGACTCCCGACGAATGAAGGTTCCTTTAAATGACGTCATCCAAGATGGCGTCCCTTGAATTCCGATTGGCTGATAGGATTCTATCAGCCAATCGGAATTAAGGTAGGAAAAATCGTATTGGCTGATCCAATCAGCCAATAGAATTGAACTCGCATTCTATTGGCTGATTGGAACAGCCAATAGAATGTGAGCTCAATCCTATTGGCTGATTGAATCAGCCAATAGGATTGAACTTCAATTCTATTGGCTGATTGGATCTGAATCGGAATTCAATTGACGCCATCTTGGATGACGTTATTTAAAGGAACCTTCATTCGTCTGGAGTCGTCGGAAGAAGAGGATGCTCCGCGTCGGCTGGCTTGAAGATGGACCCGGATGGATGAAGATAGAAGATGCCGCCTGGATGCAGACTTCTGCCCATCTGGAGGTCCTCTTCTGCCCGGATCGGATGAAGACTTCTGCCAGAGGACCACTTCACTTGTGCCCGGCTGGGTGAAGAAGTCTCAAGGTAGGGTGATCTTCAAGGGGTTAGTGTTAGGTTTTATTAAGGGGGGATTGGGTGGGTTTTAGAGTAGGGTTGGGTGTAATTAGTTTAGGTAATCTATTTAATTATAGTGTAGTGTTAGGTGTAATTGTAACTTAGTTTAGGATTTATTTTACAGGTATATTTGTATTTATTTTAACTAGGAAGTTATTCAATAGTTAATAACTATTTAATAACTACTGCACCTAGTTAAAATAAATACAAAGTTGCCTGTGAAATAAAAATAAATCCTAAACTAGATACAAATGTAACTATTAGTTATATTGTAGCTAGCTTAGAGTTTATTTTATTGGTAAGTATTTAGTTTTAAATAGGAATTATTTAGTTAATTGTAGTAATTTTATTTAGATTTATTTAAATTATATTTAAGTTATGGGGGTGTTAGGGTTAGACTTAGATTTAAGGGTTAATAACTATAAAATAGTGGTGGCGATGTTGGCGGTGGCAGATTATTGGTTAATAAATGTAGTTAGGTGGCGGCGACATTGGGGGCGCAGAGTAGGGGTTAATAAATAAAAAGTAGGTGTCGGCGATGTTGGGGGCAGCAGATTAGGGGTTCATAGGGATAATGTAGGTGGCGGCGGTGTCCGGAGCGGCAGATTAGGGGTTAATAATATAATGCAGGTGTCGACGATGTCGGGGACGGCAGATTAGGGGTTAATAAGTGTAAGATTAGGGGTGTTTAGACTCGGGGTTCATGTTAGGGTGTTAGGTGTAGACATAAAATGTATTTCCCCACAGGAATTATTGGGGCTGCGTTAGAAGCTGAACGCTGCTTTTTTGCAGGTGTTTGGTTTTTTTTCCAGCCGGTTTAGCCCCATTGATTCCTATGGGGAAATCGTGCACGAGGACGTTCAGCCAGCTCACCGCTGACTTAAGCAGCGCTGGTATTGAGGTGAGATGTGGAGCTAAATTCTGCTCTACGCTCACCTTTTTGCGGCTAACGCCGGGTTTAAAAAATCCTGTAATACCAGAGTTGTCTTAAGTGAGTGGTGAGAAAAAAATGCTCGTTAGCACCGCATAGCCTCTAACGCAAAACTTGTAATCTAGGTGATAATGTCTTTGTATAGTATTTATTTGTTAAACATTTTTACTATTTTTTTTTTTATTATTATTCTCCCTGTAAAATAAATAGTGTTTTAGTACACAATAAAACTTCTTTCATGAAAACTATCATTAGACCTACTCAGGGTATAGGTTTCAGTTAAATAACAAAATACTTTCACTATTTTTGGTGAGTATTTAAATATTTTGTTTGCGTAACAGTTTTTCCACACCCAATACCTGTCATTAGTTACCCTGAGTATTAAGGGACATTTAATTAATTTTTATTCGTAGAGTGGGTCAGCAATTAAGCACTGCATTGCAGAAGATCTGCATACAAACTAAAAGTGTTAAAAAGTATTTTAAAAACTATATTAATATAACTGTTGGTTATGCAAAACTGGGGAATGGGTAATAAAGGGATTATCTATCTTTTTAAACAATAAAAATTCTGGAGTAGATTTTCCATCTAATAGAATATTGTAGGATCAGGTTTTTGGAATATGCAGGATGCACTCCATTCTCATTTTTCTTCATTCTCTTGCTATCTTTATTTGAAAAAGAAGGCAGCGAAGGTTTTTTTGGTTCATGACCCTGGACAGCACTTGTTTATTGGTCGGTTAAATTAATCTACCAATCAGCGAGAACAACCCATGTTGTTCACCAAAAATGGGCCGACATCCAAACTTGCATTTGTGCTTTTCAAATAAAGATTGAAGAAAATTTGATAATAGGAGTAAATTAGAAAGTTGCTTAAAATTGAATGCTCTATCTGAATCACGAAAGAAAAAAATTGGGTTCAGTGTCCCTTTAAGGTCATTTTTTTTGTAAATTATTTTTATTACAAATCAATAACATTGTTATGTTTCAAATGCAATTTGCCCACTGTGTGTTTTCTTTTGTAGGCCTGTTTGTCTTGTCACCAACAGATCCACCGCAATGCACCCATCTGCCCTCTCTGCAAAGCTAAGAGCAGATCCCGAAATCCAAAGAAGCCGAAAAGGAAGCAGGATGAATAGATACTATCTTTCCCCTCATATCCTGAGATACCCCTGCCCTCCTGACCCTCTTTCTAAGTAACAAATTGTAACTGTGCTCACCCCAAATTTTGTGCAATTTTGAACTGAACGTGTGTTGTTTTTATTTTCTATTTAATGTGATGTAAGCACAATGAGGCTCTACTTAATTACGGGGGCTCAGTTGCAGTGAAAAGCAGTCCCGGGCTGCAAAGTAGGGCCCAAGAAATTGCAGGTGCTTTGGGCTGCAACTACGCCCCAATTGTACATTGCCAGTGTTTGTCTTACGGTTTGCTTTTAAAAAATAGGAATCATTTGGTGCTATTTCTATGTTTTTCCTCTGAACAAAGTCTATTAATAATCTAAATGGAAAGAAAGACAGATGAATATCCTGAAACATTACTGGATGTCAGAGATCCCGATCACCTGCCTTTCACAACCAGAAAGGTCCATAAAATAAAACCGATAACATTCATATAAAACCTGGTTGATTGTTTCCATGTTTATTTTTAGAATATGTGGTCCTCGAGGTTTAAATAATTGGTTTCAGGTACTTAGAATTTCTCAAATCATTTAAAAAAGATGTTTCCAGCTTTTCAGTTATAAAAAGAGGGATCTAAAGTCTGGATTTTTTTGTCAATCAGAGTAATCATACTTGCAGTTAGTTGAGTATGTTCCTCCATGCAGTGACCTATATTCTTGGTCTACTATAATTTTTTCTTTAACTAGATAAAATGAACCATTTTTGTTTTGGTTATAGTCCTCAAGAATTAACCAACATAGGTTAAAGACATTTACACAGTTTTTGCACTTAAATGGTAATACAAAATGATAAACTTTATTTATAAAAAAAACTCTGCAATATACTTTCATTATTTATTTTCCCCCCTTTTCATGTAATTTCATTCTAAAATTGTGAGCTTTTCAGTTTCTGTGAAAAGTGCAGAACACTGTTATATTTCACACAGCCATTGGCTGCACACTCTAGTGACCTATTTATAACTGTTCGTAATTGGCCACAGCAGAGAAAGTAACCTAAGTTACAACATGGCAGCTCCCATTGTTTTATAGACACTAAAACCTTACACTTATTTAGTCAATATTTAAACAGGCAATGACACAAATAAATACATCTAATAATCATTTCTTTGAATGCATAATTCTATCTAGCATTTATTTAGTGTTTAATGTCCCTTTAACATTAGAGTCTTTAGCCTAACTCACCATTTGTGACAACAATCCAGGGAATACCTGGAAAAGCTAAGGGACGTGTTATCCAATACTACCACAATTGTGGGGTTCACTATGGTAAGCATCCAGAAATAAGGTGCTTCACCCAAAAATCCTGTCATTCACGTCTGAAGGGTCAGCTGATATGCAGAGTCTGATCTATATCTGGAGTAAACTATCTGGAGCCTGTTGTGATACAGATTCATCTTGCTAGCCAGGTCCATGTAATTTGCATTTTTAAATAAAAGCTCAAGACCTCCTTGCTGGTTCCAAATGCTTTTGAGTTCATTGGCTGTTCTACTATTTCTTGGTCATTCAATATCTTCACCCAGGCTGATCTGCTACCTTCAAATTTTAATCTCATACTCACTAGATCTCTCAATTTTTTGGCAATCCAATCACAGATGTTTATCTCAAGTCTGGGCCAGTCACAAATCTTAGACACCTGAGGGGTGAAGAAATCCCTCCAATTTCTCCCAACTTCCTGTATTTCAATTACAAAACTGGTCTAGTCTGAGGCTTCATCCTTATCTGTATACTAAATATACTGATGTGTAGTAACTCTATACATTTTTATTTTTGCACTAGAACGCTGATAAGCTTCCATGTCAAAATACATCACACATACTATTATAGCTCATTCTGTCATAGAATAGGCGATTATGCTGCTCTAAAGGGACATAAAACCCTGATTTTTTAATTTCTTAAATCAGAGCATGTGGTTTTAAACAACTTTCCCATTTAGTTATATTATCTAATTTGTTTTCTTCTCTTGATGACATTTTTTTTTTAAAGGATACCTAGGTAGACTCAGGAGCTGCTGATTGGTGGCTGCACATAATTGCCTCTTGTTTTTGGCTCATCCAATGCATTATCTAGCTTCCAGTAGTGCATTGCTGCTTCTTCAACAAAGGCTACCAAAAGAGTGAAGCAATTTAGATAATAGTTGTAAATTGGAAAGTTGTTTAAAATTCTATGATTCTGAATCATGAAAGAAACAATTTGGGTTTCATATCCCTTTAATGTCTATAGGCCCCTTAATGACTTTGGCTCCATGAACAGGCACAGACATATTTTGCTTGTTCATCGCATAAACAGGTCCTAAGTCAAAATTATATATGTTTAAAATTGGATAGATTGCTGTAATTAAGATATTTAGGCAAATTGGCTACTATCAGACCTACATGACAGTGTGCAAAACATTTTAACTGTATTTTTGTTTGTTGAAGATGTGATGTGATAAATATTATACTAAATGCTATTTAACTAATTTTAAATTCTCACAGATGGTACACATTTTTCTGAAAGCCCCAGTTATGTTGAACATTCAAGACATAAGGACTATAAACTTATCCTAATCTAAAGGGAAATATTGGCACAATATAAGTGTTTAAAATGTATCTGCTTACTAATTATAAAATAGCCTTTATGTGGTATTAAAGGCAGAGCCACTCCCAATATCTGATTTAACCCCCCCGGAAGTATGTTTTATAATATGTGCATCCTATAAAATATACAAATTCAAAATAGGTCTTCATCTTAACAAAGACTTTATATAGAAATATAGTCTATGCAATTAAAATAATACAAAATTCTATTAGGTTCATTATTTAAAGATCAAATCTGATCTATGTTTTAATGATAAAAAGCCTGCTTACAGTAATATATTCAAAAAGCCTACCTATTTTACACAGCAATGATAACCTGGGATTCTGTTTTTAGCCCATAATGGGCTAGATTACAAGTGGAGTGCGTTAACTGCGCTAAAAGTAATCTTCTTGTGCGCGACGAGTAACATTATTACAAGTTGAAAATAAAATGTTTTTGTACAAGCACTAACCTGACGTGCAGAAAAAGCCGAACTTCGAATATCACAACTGCGTAATATATTCCCCCATAGACTTCAATAGAGCGGGAAAAGTGGGAAACAAGACCCAATCATATTTTTGGTTAAATATATATCTATACTTATATGATTATATTAAGGTGTAGATATATACAGATATATAGGAATATCTATTTAAAATTCTTAAAATCTATGTGAAGAACATTGAAATGTTAAATATTTACAGTAAATACATAGTTAAACAGTTTATTAAATATGAATATTGCATAAATATGTTTTTACATGTTTTAAGCTACTTGACTGCAAAGGGCTCCAATGCTCAGACAATAATATGGTCAAAAAAGGAGATGTAATCTTAACAGCGCTAAACTAATTCTAAGTTCAAAATCATCAATTGGATTTCAACATTAATTGATAGAGAAGAATCCTTGTGTATTATATAGTAATTTATGTGATTACTGGAATAATATATGTTGTTGAAAATAAAATATATATATATATATATATATATATATATGCAGTATGTGTGTGTGTATATATATATATATATATATATATATATGCACACAATGTTACATATAGTCAAACATCAAACATATTTTTGGAATGTAAAGCAACCGTAATTTCCAGTCTGTTTACAATCCCAATTCAATGGTTATCCGAATATCTGAGTATCCCAACACAGGCTCAATATTCTATGTACGTATAGCACCCTCAATCCCATGAGGTAAGTATAGAGCGTATCACTGGCTGACTCTGAAAATCTTTGGATTCCTGAGGGCTAAGTATACGGAAACAATCCACCTGAGTGTAGACACCAGTTTCTCTTAGGCTCCTTCTGTGTTTATTCATTCTCCGTATAGCCAGCAATCAGTCAGGTGTTCACATAGAGGAAGGTAAAAAAAATAAACATAGCGTAATACTGTTTAAACGTAATGTCGCTTTATTTTGTGAACAATCTTACTCACAAGGAAGACCTCCATCAATATGAGCTATCAGTAGTGCATATAACAATCCTTAAAAACTTTCGTTCTCCATAAAAAAACATGCTGCCAAACCTTAATGCTTTCAATATAGTAACAACAAAGTTTCACAATCACTTCTAGTAAAAATCAGTTTTGTACAGTACTGTACAGTTGGTTAAAAGTAGCAGCTGGAACAACACCCAAATGTGCCTGACGCGTTTCAAAGTTATTCCAAATTTTTTCATAAGAGGCGAGTGTTGTATATGCTGATCATCTCCAATTTATACCCCCCGCAGGCAGCGTGGAGTGGGTGTGTAACCGGTCTGCTCATTGAGTGGTCTTACATAATCGCCATATTTATTTAATAAAAAATATTTGTATCTGCTTTTTTTTACTAACGTTTTTAGGCATCCGTTTTCTTCCTGACTCCTCCCTTCTTAGCCTTCCTGTCTTTCTCAGTGTTTACGTATAGAGCGGTCCCACCCGCTCTATACGTATCATATTTGCGTGTTCACAAGCAGCAAGACCGTTTGCGCATGCACGATTTTAGATTCTATCCGCAATGCGCATGCGATTGACAATACCAGTGCTGGGCTCCAATGCGCAGGCGTCTCCCTCAACTATATTTCTATGTTGCTTGTTTATAAACTATTTTAGGGTATGAATATAAAAAATAAATATAAATTGAAAAGATAATAAAAGGAAAAGTATCAGAGAGAGGATCGTCATATTGAATCTATTGCTGCTTTGCGGTTTAGAAACGGAGTTAGTTACTTACTTTGTATTCCGTGTTCTATGCGATCCGCTTCAATGTTGCAAATACTGAGAGCAATAGTCAGCAGTTTATGCACATTAAGTTGGGAATGTTTTGCACATGCGCGAATCGGCCACGAGCTTTGTGATGTCTGATATGCAGATTAGATGGGGCGCATGCGCAGATGGCTCAATATGAGGATGACGTAGTGTCACGGCCGCCTAACGGCCAGGATTTCAATTGGCAGAGAGACATACGTAATGAGGAAGTAGAACAAGGAAAGAAAAACGGGTTGTTATTACAGAAGACGATATTGTGATTTTCAAATAGGTAAAACTTAGTTTTGAAAAAAATGTACGAAATTTGATGAATGAAAGTCATAATGAATTTACATGATAGACTTAATTCTGTAGAGCAAACATTTAAACTTTACCTTCACTTTAATGGCCAGACTTTCTAAATTTATAGACTATCATATTAAACCTATAGTCCCAAAATTGAAATCATATTTAAATGATACTTTGGATACAGTCAAAAAAATTGAAAAACTAAAATGGAATAAAGAATTTAAGTGGGTAACCATGGACGTGGCAGCCCTATATACCAATATCCCTCATACTAAAGGAATAGAAGTATTAAAAACAGTTTTGAAAGACAATACCAATTTGCCAGAAGATCTGAGACTTTTTATAGAGTAGAGTGCCAAATTTTTACTAGAAAAAAACTACTTCCAATTTGAGGGAGATTTTTTTCTACAAACTAGTGACACAGCTATGGGGACCATTATGGCCCCCAGCTATGCCAACATCTATATGGGATATTGGGAAGAGCTCTATAACAATAACGCTTTCAAGGACAACATAGTGTAGTGGGGGAGATTCATTGACGATATTGTAATGATATGGAAAGGTAATGAAGGGTCCTTAACTGAATTTATGCAATACGTCAATTCTAATGAAATTAATCTCTCCTTCACACATAAAATAAATGAAAAAGAAATAGAATTTCTAGATCTCATACTATACCATGATAATCGACAAATCCTTACCAAATTATACAGAAAATCAATGGATAGTAACGGGTTCCTTCCCGCAAACAGCGGACACCATGAACCATGGATAAATAATATACCTTTTGGACAATTCCAAAGATTAAGAAGGAATTGTTCCATTTGACAAAGAAGCTGAATTTCATAAAAAGACAATTATTAAGTAAAAAATATAATAAAAGAATAGTTGAGTCTAACTATATTAAAGCAAGAAATGCTGATAGAGACAAACTTTTAGGCAAAGACAAACTTCATATTCATACTGAAGCCCCAAAAAACAGTGATACAACGATAGGTTCAAACAAAAAGAATAGAGACATTGGATTTATTACAACATACAATGAAGCAGCTCCTGAGATTAAAAAAAATCTGCAAAAATATTGGCCAATTTTAAAACAGGATAAGCTTCTCAGAAACAAGATAGGAAATGGTCCAGTGGTAACATTTAGGAGAAATAAATCCCTGAAAAATATGCTAGCTCCTAGCAAGTTAAAGAAAAGTAATAAACATCAAAAAAACTTGGCTAGACAATCAAAGCCAGGGATTTTACAAATGTAATAGGAAAAGCTGTGAAGGCTGCCTACATGCCTATAATTTCAATAAACCTACACATAAAGTTAAATCCAAATCAAACAATAAAGAATGTATTTATAGTGTACCTCCTAGAATGTAGCTGTGCCCTTCAATATATAGGCAGGTGTAAAAGAAATTTTAAGACAAGACTATTAGAACACATAAAAAATATTGAAAATGGTTTTAAAGGCCATAACTTGTTAGACCACTACAGCAAATATCATAACAAGAACCCTAAATGTTTAAAAGGAACGGTTCTAGAGTACATTCCCCCAGACAAGAATGGGGGGGGGGGGGATCGTTTGAAAAAATGAAGACAGAGAGAGACATATTGGATCCACTACTTAAATACTCTGTCACCTGCTGGCCTCAATAAAGATATTGACATAGTGGCATTTCTTTAGTGATAGGACAGATTCCACACTTTAAAAATTGTTTTGGTTTAAATTAAGTTTTATATATATCATACAATATAAAAATTATTCCAATGTACTAGTTATAATCATTTCCAAGATTGGATTTTAGAAATTTACCTTGAAATATCCAAACATTTAGCTCTTATATGAGTTTAGTGTTTTTGTTTATAGGATATTATGCATTTAAATATTTATACTGAGACCTATACAAATAACTATTAGCAGAAATTGTTGGCATGCACTTTGTACTAGTTCCCATATGCTACAAAATGGTATTGTTCCGAACAGACAGGGGTGCCATTCTTTGTCACATTTATATATCTTTTTGTCATATTTACTGCAAGTTGCATTACGTGACTAAATATTATATAAAAGATTAGGTGTATACCCTTCAACGATATAACAATCAAAGATTGAGTGTAGTCAATATTGTTATGCAGGGTTGTTCACTTCCTTAAAAAGTATCTAAGACAGCAGTAACACCTGCGGTTCAGTACACAACATGGTAGGCTTAGTTTCTAAATAAAGGCAGATTATTCTTAATCCCAATAGAACATATACTTTTATTCCATATTGTATTTCTGAAAAAAAGAATTTTAAAATGTTCAATTAAAACTTTTTCTTAACCCAGTTTTTACACCAACGATATTAAACCAATCAGTGAGCAGACCGGTTAAACTACCACTCCACGCGGCCTGCGGGGGGTATAAATTGGAGCCGATCAGCATATACAACACTCGCCTCTGATGAAAAAGTTTGGAATAACTTTGAAACGGAGAAGGGTCTAGCTGCAGACTGGAGCTCCACTCTAGACAGGAAGCATGTGACCTCCACTCAAAGCTTTTTTATTTTAAAAAAACTTTAATGTAACAAACAACCTATAGACAATCATTCTGAAAACGAAACATTTTGCAGCTTCCTTGTTCTTCTTAATGTGCACTCACAGTGGTTACCTTATAAATAGGCTGACCATATTGCTGCTTTTAAAAGGGACACATATGAAAAATACATATGTCAGGGCTGTTTAAAGAAATGCTTTGAATAATGTTCTGTTTTAAGAACCCTGACATATGTATTTTTCATTTATGTCCCTTTTTAAAGCGGCAATATGTTCAGTCTACTTATAAATGACAATCAGCATAAACCACTGTGAGTTCACATTAAGAAGAACAAGAAATCTGCAAAATGTTTCGTTTTCAGAATGATTGTCTATAAGTTGTTTGTTACATTATAGTTGATAAAAAAAAAAAAGCTTTGAGTGTAGGTCACGTTTCCTGTCTAGAGTCAGCGGAGGTCACATGTTTCCTGTCTAGAGTCAGTGGAGGTCACATGTTTCCTGTCTAGAGTGGAGCTCCAGTCTGCAGCTAGACTACTTTGTTGAAACGCGTCAGGAACATTTGGGTGTTGTTCTGGCTGCTGCTTTTAACCAACTGTACAGTTGTACTTTTTTACAGCTAACGTTTTATACAAAACTGATTTTTACTAGAAGTGATTGTGAAACTTTGTTGTTACTATATTGAAAGCATTAAGGTTTGGCAGCATGTTTTTTTATGGAGAACGAAAGTTTTTAAGGATTGTTATATGCTCTACTGATAGCTCATATTGATGGAGGTCTTCCTTGTGAGTAAGATTGTTCACAAAATAAAGCGACATTAAGTTTAAACAGTATTACGCTATGTCTATTTTTTTTACCTTACTCTATGTGAACACCTGACTGATTGCTGGCTATACGGACAGTGAATAAACACAGAAGGAGCTTGAGAGAAATTGGTGTCTACACTCAGGTGCATTGTTCCCGTATACTTAGCCCTCAGGAATCCAAAGATTTTCAGATTCAGCCAGTGATACGCTCTATACTTACCTCATAGGATTGAGGGTGCTATATGTAAATAGAATATTGAGCCTGTGTTGGGATACAGGAACAACAAAAAGGCATGGGTGATTGACCACTCAGTGGTATACAAGGTGAGGTGTCATTGATCTGACGCGTTTCGCGCATGTGCAATTCGCTTCATCAGAGATCATTCAGGTGTGTTCAACAGGTGAGTGATAAACATTTTGTTGACCAATCAGGAGCGTTTGAAATACATTTGACCAGGTGCTAGTGCTATTAAGCATATTTTTTGTGACACTTGAGTAAAAAAAAGTGATTTGATTTGTGCTGAAAGTGCAAATATTGGAAATTTTTTGTTTACAAAGTGCATGCTTGTTGATACCAGCTTACATAACATTCCTTATCAACTAATAATGATCAAAAAGGAAAAGTATATGTGTATAGGTTGTCAAAAAATATAAAGAAAACTGCCTAATTGTGATGTATATAAAAAGAAAATGGCATGAATGTCTATAATAGTGCCGCTAGGGTAAAGATTAAATACTTGAAAGTAAATACCTAACTTTAAAAAAACAATAATGGAAAGTAAAATTGTTGATTAATATTAGTAACAATTACTAATGGTTGATAGTAAATGTAAATCTTAATAGTTGGTAATTGGAGAAAAAGATTAAAAACTTTATGTTTTTACTATTTGAATGCGGCCGCCAATTAAACATAACAATAGTATATAGAACACTAGAAAACCATATACATGAGGAGCTCATATATATGTTTAACACTAAGGGAGCACGTTGATTGTCAAGAAAAAAAGGGTATAAAAAATTGAAAAATGTCTAAAAGAATTCTTATATATAACAATGTAAGCAAAGTAAAATTATGTTACTAAACAAATAGTGAAACTTTGTTTCTTTTTTCCACACTACTCTTCTATAATGGCTACAGCTTATACCTCTATTTATAATGTCAGTAAGACATATAGTAATGTTTATACTTAATTTGCAGATGTCTAATAATCTATATATAATTTGAGCAGACCTGTGTGCTGTAGCTAAATATAGAAGAGATTGTATTTTTTAAGAATTATCTACCTACAATCTACTCTATTGCCCTTCTAAGGAAGAAAGATATACAGGTAGCCCTCAGTTTACGCCGGGGTTAAGTTCCAGAAGGAATGGTTGTAAATTGAAACCGTTGTAAATTGAAACCTAGTTTATAATGTAAGTCAATGGGAAGTGAGGGAGATAGGTTCCAGGCCCCTCTCAAAATTGTCATAAGTAACACCTAATACATTATTTTTAAAGCTTTGAAATGAAGACTTTAAATGCTAAACAGCATTATAAACCTAATAAAATAATCACACAACACAGAATATATAATTAAAGTAACAACACAGACTTCACTTGCATTTTTCTGCAAACAGTTCTTTCTATGCATTCCAATCTGGACTGATTTATAGACAGGAAGATCTTGTTCCTTTGGAATCTGCTCGATAGCTCAGGTCTAGTTAAACTGATTAATTTCAGCTTACTTGGCTTTGCTGCAACACAAGCGGATAGCTCCACTTACTGGCTATTTTAATAAATGCACTGCTTCTCAATGCTTTTCAATAGCAGTCACATGACTGGAAAAAAAGGTTGTTATTCTGAAACGGTGTAAATTGAACCGCTGTAAAACGAGGGCCACCTGTATAATCAAATATATTTTATTTTATGTCTGTGGATAAGTTTCCTCTTCCTATGTTTATTATTTCAAGAACCTGGATGGGCTATATACATACTCAAACCTAAGTACTGTGACATTGATGTGATATGTGGTAACCTACTAAATAAGGATTGTAGGGAAAGGGGCCAAGATCCTATGTATGAGTGAATGTTTAGTGATGGGAGAACTATACAGTCAACATCGTCATGATCTAGACTAGTCCAAAAATAAATCTAGATCCTGTCTCTTATTAATACCTTTTGGATATTTCGTTTGAAGAGTAAAAATCCAGAATGCCTCTTGCCTAAGTAATTTGCCCATTCTATCTCCACCCCTAATGTCCCTTCTAATATGGTCAATGCCTATAAAATGGAACACATGTTTTGTGTGTAGTCCATGGGTTCTAAAGTGTTTGGCGACTGGTGTTTTTGGTTTGTCCTCATCTAGGGAGAGGAGGTGTTCCCTAATGCGGTCTTTTAAAAGACAAGAAGTGAGTCCTATGTATTGAGCCGAACATTGTAAGCATGTTATAAGGTAAATAACATAGGTACTTGTGCAGTCTATTCGATGTTTGATACGATAGGTAAGACCTGTTTGTGAGGATGTAAAGTGCTCTGTTTTGTTGGTATAGTTACAGCTTTTACAGATATGGCCACATTTGTAAAAGCCATTTGAGACATATAGCCAATTGGTAGGTGTGCTTGGTTTATTAAAAAAATGTTTTTTAGTTTTTTCACCTATGGTAGGGGCCTTTTTAGCTACACATCTTATGTGTTTCTTAGTAATGTCTTGCAATTGGTTATCACTCTGAAGTATCGGTAGATATTTAAGGACTATATCACAAATTTTATGATATTGTTTGCTATAGGCTGTTGAAAACACTACATTGTTTGTTTGTGGGGTGATTTGGGTAGTCGTGTCTTTTTGTTTGTAAAAGCCTGAGAGCAATTTGTTTCCATCCATTTGGCTGACCTTATGGGCTGTTAATAATAAGAGGTCTTTTTTATAGCCTCTTTCTTGTAGCCTTATAGTGATAAGGTTCGCTTGGATATTGTATTCTTGGAGTGTGGAGCAATTCCTGCGGGCTCTGATGTACTGGCCTTTAGGTATGCCTCTAGTGATGTGGCCCACGTGGCAGGAATCCGCTCTAAGAATAGTATTCCTGGATAAGGATTTTCTGAATATAGTGGTAGTTATGTTCTTCTGATTGCCTGCTGTTAATTGGAGATTTAGATATGGGATAGTATTATTGTCTATGGCATGAGTAAATTTTAGGTTTAAATCATTGGTATTTAACCAGTCCAGAAAAGAGATAGCACTGTTTTGGCTGCCCTTGTTCCAGATGACCAGCAGGTCATCTATAAAGCGACCATACACAACTACTCCGTCTTCAAATGGGAAGCCCTCACAAAATATATGGTTAAGCTCGAACCAGCCCATATATAAGTTTGCATAAGCGGGGGCAAATTTTGCCCCCATGGCTGTGCCACATTTTTGTAAGTAAAAGCTTCCCCCGAAGACGAAGTAGTTGTGGGTAAGTAGAAACCTTGTGATTGAAACTAGAAAGTCAATATATTCTGTAGAAAAATTTGTATACCTCATGATCATATTTTTCATGGCCTCTAGTCCCTTATCGTGGGGTATACTAGAATATAGGGCTGACACGTCAATGGTTACCCATTGATAGTCAGGATGCCATTCGACTTTCTCCAATTGTTGGAGTAGATGGGTACTGTCTCTTATGTAGCCCGGAAGGGATGTTACTATGGGTTGTAGGATAGAGTCCAACCAGGCTCCTAGTTTTTCACATAAGGAGCCCATACAGGCCACAATAGGACGCCCTGGTGGACTGGAAAGTGTCTTGTGGATTTTGGGAACAACCCTGAAAGTGGGTATAAGTGGGTCATCTGTGAGAAGATGTTCAAAAACTTCACGTGTGATGAAACCCTCTTCCAGTGCTGTGTCCAAAAAGTCTAAAAGTTCCCTAGTGTACCCAAGTGTGGGGTCTGAATTTAGCTTAATGTATGTATTAGCGTCATTCAATTGGGTAGTGACTTCCCTAAGGTAGTCGGTGGTGTTAAGTACCACTACGGCTCCCCCTTTATCAGCTTGGGTGATCACTATGTTGGGGTTGTCTTGCAGTTGTTTCAAAGCCAGTCTCTCTGTACGAGAAATATTGTTAAAAGTGTTCTGTGATGTCTTTATCTCGTCATGTAATTTAAGAATGTCTCTTTGTACTGCTTCTTGATACATTTCAATGCAGGGACTCCTAGCTTGAATAGGATAAAAATAGGAGTTATCTTTATTAACCTTACCAATGTGTGCTGGAGTATGTCTCTGATCATTATTCTGTAAAGTTATAAGTGAGTTAAAAGCACTTTGATCTTTATAGGTTATCCCCTATGTTAGAAGTGTTTGGATAAGGGTCTGTGATAATGGGGGGGGGTGGGGTGGAAGTGTGATCTGTATGAAAAAAGTGTTTCTTTAATGTGAATTTTCGTACTAATCTGTTCACATCTACCATTGTAGAAAATACATCAAAATCAGTGCTAGGAGCAAAAGTGAGACCTTTATTCAAGATAGATATTTATGCTAGTGAGAGAGAATGATCAGATAAATTAATGACATTATCTATTTTTTCTTGGTTTTGGAGGCTGCCCTGCTGGGGTATCTATGTGTCTTGGCAGTACTCTTAGGGGTGCTAGTCTGATTTGGTGTTTTGACTAAAGTAGCTAAAGCTGGTCTAGCTGTATTCGTTAGTTGTAATTCTGGGGGAACAGTTTGTTCTAATATTAGAGATTCTTGGCTGGTGTTGGTAGTTGCCTGACTGCATTCTGAGGTACCTGCATCTGTGTCTATGCTTGAAAAAGTGACTTTCTTTTTCGTCTGATTGCGATGTCTATTGCCCTTTATCTTTTTTGATTTACTGCCCCCTGTGGGTTTGTGTTGTTGCCATGAGTATACTATATTAAGATCGTAATCTTTTGTGTCTCTATTGTATTTTGACACTTTCCTATTGGATAAGTCTAGATCTAATTTAGATATAGTTTCCTCCAATTGTGCAGTGTAATCTTTATAATGAGTTGTGGTTTCAAATGGTTTGATAATGGATGTGGTCTCATTAATTTGTAACAACAGTTGTTCTCTTTCTGACTTTTTATGTCTCAGTAATTGATTCATTAGAGTCATTGAACATGTTGTAAGGGTGTGATTCCACTCCTCCATTAATTCAGGTTTCTGTTGTGCAAAAGAAGGAATTTTTTTCATACGGAGGCCCCTAGGGACCCGCGCTGCTCAATATTTTTACTGTCCCTTCAAAACGTGCAACCTCCAGTTAGCTGTGCTGAGTAGCCTTCTTGGGATGCGCGGGTGATGCCGCGTCTAACTCCTCCTCTGTAGGTGACGTAGGTGCAGGAAGGTTGCCCGATTGGTAGTTGCAAGTAGAGGCGCTTCTGTCTCTCTTCGTTGTGACGAGTGTAACTGCTTTATTGAGAAAGAAAGTATAGCAAAGGAAAACAGACCAGGGGTTAGTCGAGGCGTAAAAGATAACCTCTTTGAGGTAGCAAAGGATATAGTACCATGGGTGTAAGATCCAGTCCTCAGGGCTCGCTAGCCATAGATACAGGAACAACAAAAAATGAAGACTTACAGGATCGATTTCAGCCAAGTGGTTTATTCAGGCATGGGTGATTGACCACTCAGTGGTATACAAGGTGAAGTGTCATTGATCAGACGCGTTTTGCGCATGTGCAATGCGCTTCATCAGAGATCATTCAGGTGTGTTCAGCAGGTGAGTGATAAACATTTTGTTGACCAATCAGGAGCGTTTGAAATACATTTGACCAGGTGCTAGTGCTATTAAGCATATTTTTTGTGACACTTGAGTAAAAAAAGTGATTTGATTTGTGCTGAAAGTGCAAATATTGGAAATTTTTTGTTTACAAAGTGCATGCTTGTTGATACCAGCTTACATAACATTCCTTATCAACTAATAATGATCAAAAAGGAAAAGTATATGTGTATAGGTTGTCAAAAAATATAAAGAAAACTGCCTAATTGTGATGTATATAAAAAGAAAATGGCGTGAATGTCTATAATAGTGCCGCTAGGATAAAGATTAAATACTTGAAAGTAAATAAATACCTAACTTTAAAAAAACAATAATGGAAAGTAAAATTGTTGATTAATATTAGTAACAATGACTAATGGTTGATAGTAAATGTCAATCTTAATAGTTGGTAATTGGAGAAAAAGATGAAAAACTTTATGTTTTTACTATTTGAATGCGGCCGCCAATTAAACATAACAATAGTATATAGAACACTAGAAAACCATATACATGAGGAGCTCATATATATGTTTAACACTTACGGCTAGATTTAGAGTTCGGCGGTAGATGGGCTGTTAACGCCACGCGTGTTTTATGTCTAACGCACGGCATTGTTTGACTCCGGTATTTAGAGTTAATATAAGACCATCTAACGATGCTCCTAACGCGTGTATGTCACACGCGTAATCCTGCCCGCGTTAGACAGTCTCCCATAGAGAACAATGGGAAAGGCAAAAAATAGCTTTTTTCACCTAACACTCGATCTCGCGAGAAATACGCACAGCTCGGTCATATGACGCATACCACATCATGCACAACAATAACACGCCGCAAATGTCACAACATCAATCAATCAACAAAGCACACAAGCATTACACATTCACAAGCGGGGGAAGTTTTAATACTATTTATACGGGGAATACGCATATACTTTAAGATGCGGAAAATCGCACAATAACAACAAGGATTAAAAAATATATACATACACTAAAAAAAAAATCGCATTCAATATCATTATATATTATGAAAAACATACATATACAACACTTCACGAAGAACACACCATCGCAAATTCACATTTAAAAAGAATACTATTGGACAATGTTAGAGAAAACGACCACTATGACATCATCGCATTCTACACATTCCACAAATACCAACTCAAAATGAGCATGCGCAAATTAACACACCTAATACACATTGCAATAATATTAATTGCTAATAAAGCACACCTGAACACTAATTACAATGGAAATTGGGACATCATTAAACATTTACACAGGGTATATAAGCACCACACAAGCAGGGCTTCTTTGACTGTGTTGCTGGTGGGTCTTTGGAGAGTTAAGAATAGAGATTTTGCGATTTTTTGAGAGTGAGTTAGTGTTAGTGTGAGAGAGTCAGTTGGTAGTGTTAGCGTGAGAGAGTCAGTTGGTAGTGTTAGCGTGAGATAGTCAGTTGGTAGTGTTAGCGTGAGAGAGTGAGTGAGTTAGTGGGAGGTAGCGGGAGTGGGAGAGAGTCTGTTAGTGGGAGCGTGAGTGAGTTAGTGGGAGTTATTAGTGATAGTTGTTAGTGTGAGCGTCAGTTAGTGGTAGTTAGTGAGCGTTAGTGGGAGTGTTTGTTATTGAGAATTAGAAGTAGTGTTAGTTAGCGAGCGAGTGATTTATCTGTACACTTAACACATTTACACGCAAACACATTCAATACATACATACACTTATCAATAACACTACATACACTCCATACCCCCTACCCCCTCATACTACACTCCATACCCCATTCCTTGTAGTCCCATTCCCTTTCATCCCATTTACTCTTATCCCATACCCCATACCCATCCCATACCCATCCCCTAGTTACATTTAGTTTACATATCCTCCTTTTAGTCTTATTCTTTTCGTTTATTTAAATACTCCTTACCCTCTTTGTTTTTTTTTACATCCCTCACACTTTAAGCACCTTTTTTGTCTTTTTAGTTCTTTATTTTGACCCCCTTTCATTTCATCACACTCACTTTTTTTTGATTATTTGGGGTTTAGTTTAGGGAGGAGATGGAGGCCAGGCAGGGGACAGGTAGAGGGGGGAGTAGAGGGAGGGGGAGAGGAACAGGGCAGGAAGGGGGGCAGGAAGGGGGGCAGGAAGCGGGGGTGGAAGCGGTGGGTGGACCCAGCCACTTGGTTCAAGATGACCAAGTGGCTGGGCCCAGTGGCGGTCAGAGTAGGGCTTCACAGTCCGGGAAACAGAGGGCATCGTCACAGGGGAAGGCCAAGGCGACTAGGGAGGCGAGGTTTACGATGGAGGAGAAGGAGGCCCTCGTAGAGGCCTATATGGCCAGGTATAGGATGCTGCAGCACCAGAAGACTACCCCGACTGACAGGAGGAGGCTCTGGAACGAGATTCGGAATGCAGTCAATGCAGTGGGTTGCCGGAACAGGGATATGGATTCCATCAAACATCGGTACCGGGACTGTAAACTTGAACTTAAAAAAAAGTTAAGCCTGGAGGCCCGACATGCCGCAGGGACCGGTGGCGGCCCTGCCCTTGAAATGGAGTACTGCAGATGGGAGGAAATGTTGCGGCCCAGCATCTCCGAGGTGGAAGTAGTCGGTATCGGAGGAATCGATACCGGGAACCTGCCACTCTCATCTGACGGTAAGCTCATTTAACAATAATTTCACATACGAATGTATTTCAATGGACACTATACGCAAACATTTACTTTCATGATTGAGGTAGCGAATACAATTTGACAAAACATTCAAATGTACTTATATTACATAATTTGATTCATTCTTGAGATATATTTTAATGAAGAAATAGCCATGCACACGGTGAAACAATCACAGGAGGCAGCTATATTCAGCTAACAATCAGAATCTTATAAACATATTTAGATATGCTTTTCAGCAAAGAATATCCAGAGAATGAAGCTAATTAGATAACAAAAGTACATTCGAAAGTTGATACTAAATGTATGCTTATAAATCATGAAAGATAAAACATTGGGTTTCATGTGTTAAGGATCCGATTAATGCTATTACGCTGTTTACACGCATTCTATTACTTAGCGGTTACATCAGTATCTAGGCTATAGGTTAGGTGTGCATTTAAACAGACTGAAAACAAACGCAAAAACATTCACATTGACCAGATATCACAAACACTGTTTAGAAAAAGCGGAAATCGTATTGATTGTTTGTTAGATTTCAAAGTGGATTAATGATTCTGCATTTGTAATTGTATCGTAAGCTAAGTCATTTAAACCTTTATTTGCAAATATGCTAATATATACATTTCTTTTTTTATTTTTTTTTTAATATACAGAGTCTGGGGACGAGGCAGCACAGCCTCCTGCATCTCCCCGGGATGAGAGTGGTGGTGAGGAATTCCCACTTCGGAGGGAAGAGGCCCCCCGTGACGAACAGCGCACGGGAGATGATCAAGAGGCCCCGGAAGCACAGGAGGATGCCGCTGAAGCCGCGGAACCCGAGGTCCCTCAAAGACCCGCACTCCGCCGTGCACGGGCACCCCGCCGTGCACGGGTTCAACAGGCACAACAAGAAGAAATAGCGGAGGTGCGGGTTCTACTGGAGTACATAGACCAGATGCGTACCTCCCGGATAGAAAACATAGAAGGACGACGCAGAATACTTGATGGGCAGAATCAAATAATTCAAGGCCAAAACGAAATAATCAGTATACTGAATACAATACAAGAAGGACAAACAAGAATGTTCAATCTTCATCAGGAAATGTTCACATTTTTCCGGGAGGCGCATGCTGGTCTACCTCCTGTTGCTGGGCCTCTTGTTGCTGGGCCTCTTGCTGCTGGGCCATCTCCTCCTGCCGGCCCATCTCCTCCTCCTCCTCAGCCATCTACTCCTCCTCCTCCTCAGCCATCTTCTCCTCCTCCTCCTCAGCCATCTTCTCCTCCTCCTCCTCAGCCATCTACTCCTCACCTTGGTCGTCCCAGTACTCTTCCTTCCACTCCTCCCACAACAGCTCCAAGGAGGACTCTTCGGAGTCGGCAGTTGCCTCTCCCAGAGCCTCAGCCCCGTGGGAAGAGGGGAAGGAAGAGGAAGTAATTTTTTTTTTCCATCTTAAATTTTGTTTTTTGTGTAATGGATAGGTATGTGATGATGTGGTTTTCATACACTTGTGGACCACACTCTGTATATAATCGACTTCTATGGGACCGGGTCCATGGAGGAAGATTCTTTGCAGAGTGTGGGTTATAAGTGTGTGAAAACCACATCATCACATACCTATCCTTGTTCATGATATTGATTGGTTTCTGTGATGTGATGTCCAAACTGTTTCCCGAATCGCTAACTAAATTACCATAACAATTATCCATGATGGCATATTACTGTTTGAATGCCAATAACACAGCTTAAAGGGACAGTCAGAAAATTATTGATTACAAAGAAAACACTGTATTACGCATTATAAAGTTTGAAACAACAAAACATGGAGAAATACATGTGTGACTTATGTGCTTACCCTTGTATCTATGACTATGAAAAATGACCACTTATTTGTTGTTCTGACATAACAACATTTTAGATATCAATGATCAATACATGGTCAATAATATGCTGTATGAGCACAAGATTTTACATATACAAATGCTATCCAAATGCCCTCTAGTGCTCAAATTGTATAATGATTACAAGCACTCTTCAAGATTTAAGAAATGAGCACACCAACCTCATAGGTTTAGATAGCAAATTTAGATAGCAAATGTTCAATTGTTGAGAAACATTTGATATCCTTGTTATTACAGAATTGACTTTTCGAATAATGTAAAAATATTTTTTTTCGAAACTGTCCCTTTAACAACATTACATATGCTAACACATTTTAAGCTTGTTGCTATATCTACATGTACTTTGTAAAAAAAAATATTTGAAAATCACATTTATATTGACGTGTTAAATAAAGTCTATTTTCTTTAAGAGACATTATTGTGTTAATATTTTATTGTAACTATTTTTATTTTAACAATGAATATGGTTTAAAGTCCTTTTAGGAGTGGGGGGGTGAAATATGCTAACAAAAATATATTTGAAGATTAAACTATGTGGATCTCATACATGATACAAAAAAACAACATTTGCATTCAAGGGACAGTATCCTATATTTTTTACATAACTGTATGTAATAGACACTACTACAAACAACAAGATTACCATATACTGATAGCAATATTAAAAATCTTCAAACACTTGCAAATAAAATAGGGTTAGCTATATTTTAAATATAGATGAACCACCATTACAACCGTAAAACACAATACCCCATCATTAACATATGAAAAGAACCTTTACACAAACTGGACAAAGCTGGAGATGGTACTCACATGAAACTCATTGGCTTTGCGAGGAGTAAGAAAATTACTTACATTTTCTTACAACACAAGACAAAATAAACCTATTGGTTAAACAATGGACTATCTAACTAGAGACAAAATCAAATATTTTTATTTATAATGTGAGTGTCTAATGAACCTTTCATAAAATATACAACGAAATTACATTTAGAAGAAGTCGGCATCATATATTTAGCATATGATAAATGCATATTGATTACTTTATTCAAACACAATAGCGCATATTTATTAATTAGATATGTTCAACATTAAACACAACATTAATTTTTAAGAAAAAGGAACATTGTTGACAAACATATTAAACATGGACTGTAGAGATTTGCACTTGCCTAGAAATATCCTATGCATGAAAACATTTTGCTTTCGTTCGTTGATTCAACCAGACATCCAGCAAAAGAGAATGTGTTGGTCTTTATCAGCTACGGGTCAACAATGTAACATGATGCAAATAATACATATTCGCAAGCTTTTTAAAATTGCATGCAGTCACAAACGTTTTTAACGTGCACAAATATTGCGGGACTACGCAATCCAATCACACGTTTTTTTAACTTTACATGTGCCGTCTTAACATGGCGCTTCCTTGATCACGTAAGAACGCCATCCAATGAAAGGCACATTATTGATCACGTAAGAACGCCCAAAAAAAAAAGGCGCATCCTTGATCGCGTCAAAACGCAATCCAATAAAAGGCATATTCCTGATCACGTAAGAACGTCAGTCAATACAAGGAATCATTGGACAGCCTGGCAGGTGACGTCTTAAGCAACATGGCGCATCCGAGATCGCTGAAAAACCGCAGACAATACAAGGACTCAGTGACATCTTGGCATATCATTAAGAAACGTATTTATATTTTAGGAACTAGTATGTGTGTAGATTGCTATCTAGGAATGTCACCAAATCATGAATCATCTTTTCGGACTTGACTGTCCCTTGAACTATAGCTATGGTGTATATCTTTAACATTTAAAAGATACACATGAGAAATACATATGCCATTGATGTTTTAAGATATCTTTGGATTGTTGTTGAATAACAATAGTTATACATGTATTGATTAAACGTGTCATTTATTCAAGTTTAATTATGGTCAGCCTACCTATAGCCATATATGGGAGGAGATGTATTTTGTTAACATATTAGTTAACTAATATTCATCATCTACATTATTTGTATTACACACAGAGATTGATTTGGTTACACTTTGACAATAATATAGATTAGAAAATGAAATACAGGTGCTGTCAACATTACAATAAGATTGTTTATTAATAAAACTATATGTCCTTGTTCTTGTAAAAAGGACAAAAACGCTTTACAAATGGAAATACATTCATTTACAATAGTGATCAACATCACTTAAAGGGACATTATTTTGTTTTTAAAAAGAGCATACACATAGTCAATACTATTTAAATAAAATGAACACTTTACAGGGATTATATCATTGTATCAATACTCAGATCATTTGGTAAAGGTGCATCAATTCATGCAGAGTTTATAAATACACACATGGATATGAACATTTAAATATACATATATACACAAATACAAAAATATATATACATATATAAAGAAATTACTCTGCTAATCATAATCAGGCAATGATAGAGCTAAGAGAAAATAATATAAACACAAATAATAAGATTACATTGGAGATGTTAATCTTAAAGTCATTTACTATTGTCTTACATATATGATTTCATTATAACAAATAGATTTGTTAGGTCCCTTTAAGGATAAACAACATAAACTAGAGCTTGCAAAAAATAACAGGAAGAATGAGGACAAATATTTGTGAAATAAAATTTATTTTATTAGTATGTAAGAAAACATACACAACGTTTATAAATAATCTTGTAAAAATAAGGAATATATGAGCCATATGACAAGGTAACACAGTGCATCACAGTCCATGAAGAGAGTTGCCAAGGGCCAGCATAGCCCCATTGGAGACACATGACAAGGTAACACAGTGCATCACAGTCCATGAAGAGAGTTGCCAAGGGCCAGCATAGCCCCATTGGAGACACATGACAAGGTAACACAGTGCATCACAGTCCATGAAGAGAGTTGCCAAGGGCCAGCATAGCCCCATTGGAGACACATGACAAGGTAACACAGTGCATCACAGTCCATGAAGAGAGTTGCCAAGGGCCAGCATAGCCTCATTGGAGACACATGACAAGGTAACACAGTGCATCACAGTCCATGAAGAGAGTTGCCAAGGGCCAGCATAGCCCCATTGGAGACACATGACAAGGTAACACAGTGCATCACAGTCCATGAAGAGAGTTGCCAAGGGCCAGCATAGCCCCATTGGAGACACATGACAAGGTAACACAGTGCATCACAGTCCATGAAGAGAGTTGCCAAGGGCCAGCATAGCCCCATTGGAGACACATGACAAGGTAACACAGTGCATCACAGTCCATGAAGAGAGTTGCCAAGGGCCAGCATAGCCTCATTGGAGACACATGACAAGGTAACACAGTGCATCACAGTCCATGAAGAGAGTTGCCAAGGGCCAGCATAGCCCCATTGGAGACACATGACAAGGTAACACAGTGCATCACAGTCCATGAAGAGAGTTGCCAAGGGCCAGCATAGCCCCATTGGAGACACATGACAAGGTAACACAGTGCATCACAGTCCATGAAGAGAGTTGCCAAGGGCCAGCATAGCCCCATTGGAGACACATGACAAGGTAACACAGTGCATCACAGTCCATGAAGAGAGTTGCCAAGGGCCAGCATAGCCTCATTGGAGACACATGACAAGGTAACACAGTGCATCACAGTCCATGAAGAGAGTTGCCAAGGGCCAGCATAGCCCCATTGGAGACACATGACAAGGTAACACAGTGCATCACAGTCCATGAAGAGAGTTGCCAAGGGCCAGCATAGCCTCATTGGAGACACATGACAAGGTAACACAGTGCATCACAGTCCATGAAGAGAGTTGCCAAGGGCCAGCATAGCCTCATTGGAGACACATGACAAGGTAACACAGTGCATCACAGTCCATGAAGAGAGTTGCCAAGGGCCAGCATAGCCCCATTGGAGACACATGACAAGGTAACACAGTGCATCACAGTCCATGAAGAGAGTTGCCAAGGGCCAGCATAGCCTCATTGGAGACACATGACAAGGTAACACAGTGCATCACAGTCCATGAAGAGAGTTGCCAAGGGCCAGCATAGCCTCATTGGAGACACATGACAAGGTAACACAGTGCATCACAGTCCATGAAGAGAGTTGCCAAGGGCCAGCATAGCCTCATTGGAGACACATGACAAGGTAAAAGAGTGCAACAGGCACAACAAAAAACTCATAAAAAGGCCAAATGGCAACAATATAAATACAAATTCAACATGTGGACAGAGGATTATTATCTGCCACCATGGAGCATATCCAGATCCTCCACTTACTGGTCATCCTCTTCATTGTCCTGTGCATGTCCAGCTCCAGATTCAGGCCTTGAACGTAATTGCATAATTTCACGCAGAGTCAAGTCCTGAACCCGGAGCTGGGCCTGCATGGTGTCGTTCATCCCTCTCAGGACAGCTGCGTTCCTCAACACGGCCTGCTCTACTCTTGCTATCCCTTCTAGCATGAGCCATGCTGAGTCACAGCCTAAAATAAAATAAAAATTAATATTAAGGATAATTACACAACAGAATAAAAGATTTTAATACATACATTGTCATCATAAAGACAAATAATTATTTACATCAATTATTTTTCATATATTCTTTACACATGAATTAGGTTATTCAGACAGACAGAAATCATTAAAGGCTCATGTTACTCAAACATGTTGAACCCTTTAATTGGTTTTAGATGATCCACTTATACAGCTTGAGTGTATCAAATCTTGTTAAAGGATTTACATTGTACTTACATTAGCAATTTAAAAATTCAATTTAGACTGTGGTAGGCACACATATCCTTAAACATTTTGGCATTGAGGACAAGCTGTGTAAACATAGCAACCAGAAGAAATTACATTCCCACTGGGTTAGACAAGAGATAATGTATCCACATTTGGACATAAAATTTTGTATCCAAGTAGTGGTGTTTGGTATATGTAGTGATATCCAATTAAAGGGACACTGAACCTAAATATTTAATGGACTGATTCAGATAGAGCATGACATGACAAATCTTTAGAAATTACACATATTCATTATATGTTTTAATTGTCAAGCTATATTTTGAATGCAAGAATGTTGGTTTTTATGGAAGCCAATATTTGTTGATGAACCTTGTTTGTGCATGCTGGTTGATGGATACATTCATCCAACAATAAAGAAATGATGGCCACATTTATTTTATTGTTTAAACTAATTATAGGAATAAGTTGTTTTCAATTAATATATCAAGAGAATGACGAATAATTCATAAGAGTATTCTATTATACATTGGCTTAACATTGCATGCTGGATTTGAATCACAATTTAACCAATTTAACTTCACTGTACCTTTAAGTATCTTATAAAGTGTATTTAGAATGATACTTACAGCTGTGCCTGGGAAGGACAATCTGACACCCAGGACAATGAAGGTTTAAACAGGGGGGAGGGATGGGATTGGCTCGGGGAGGGATGGGAATGGCTTGGGGAGTGGTGAGCTGCTGCTCCAGGGTAGGCCGTACAGCTGGGGAGTGGGGAGTTTGGGTCTGGGCAGCTGTACGGGCCAGAATACGGGGAGAGCGGCGAAGGGGGGTGTATGGGCGTTTTTTGGGAGGGACAGGATATGAAATATGGGAAGGGCTGGCAGTGGTCGGGGCATGGTCATGGGTTTGGTGATGGGAAGGGCTCTGGGTGTGTGCAGAGGTGTGGCCATGGTCAGGGGTGTGTGCACGGGGAGGGGTCTGTGACTGGGCAGGGGCGGAATCCAGATGACCAGAAGTGGTGGATCCATCTGAAAATGTAAAATAAATATATTAACATCTCATACATCCTGACATCAAATCAACGCATTTAAAATTGATTATGTTTTCAATATACCTCGAAGTGTGTTTGAATCTGTAAACTATTCTGAAATGAGGATATGGTATCTATATAGGCACTCAGATGAATCTCAATGACTGTCTGTACAATGTGAAACTTATTATTGTGTTTTGGCATGGAATATGCATGTGACATAATGATGGCATGAATTATATATTCTTAAAAAAATATATACAAGCAGATTTTCATGCTGCCTGATATAGAAAGGGGGCAGTAGTGTATTTGAACAGACAAATAATATTCCTTTTTAAAGGGAAAAAGCTGTAGACTTTGAATGTCTTCAATAAAATGATTTCAAAAAAAGAAACATGTTGGAAACATGATAGATATATTTCACATACCATCAGACTCCAAGGCAGCCTCTTCCTCCTCCATCCCACATGTGACATCAATCTCTGTAAAACATAACATGTTGTGTACACCTTAAGATCAGATATTATAACATATGTTACTGTTGCTCAAATACGCACATCAATGTTGCATTAAAGATATACACACACAAAGTTATGATTTACATCATTTTGATGGAGCATACAAATGACAATAGATTTGTTATTGTCAATAAATCAGAATATTAATGTATTGTTTGTCTTAATGTTAAATTCATAAAAGCATAGTACATAGAACATTTAAGATTTCTCATGTGTGTATCACTTGATGACTGTTGTTAAAAAAAAAAAATTTAAAAAAACATATGTTAGACATCTTATGAATAACAAATGTGTAGAATAATAAAGTAGAAATTATTAATCGCTCAATATAAAAAATAAATATATAATCAGAAGATAAATTCTATGATTTTTTATAATGTTATGCTTCATCGGAATCATGATCATAATATTGATTAGCAATACACCTTCAATTACATATAAATGAGTCAATGGACTTACCAGGAGACCGCAAAGGCGGCTCTATGTCACTGCTGGATTCCTGTGGGCTCCCCACACCAACTCTCTCTATGAATGATATAGATATATATTATTAAACACATTTTGGATATCACTAAATCACATCTGTCTAGAATTTTAACATTAATCAACTTTAAAATGTGAAGAATAGAGCAGTCATTACACCAGAAAATGCTTGATTGAATCAAGGGGATTCTGTAAACATATCTGTATTCAACATATGTTTAATGTCAGACTACATTAGACATCAAATTCATCTCAGATGCTGCTATTGCATATCTAAATATACCCAATGATCAATGTTCTTAACCCTTTAAGGACACAGCTTTCACTTAGCTCAATTGTTTTATGACGGAATAATTCCGTCATATGTCCTTAAGAAGTTACAAGAATACACACAAACCACATATTGAGGAGCATCTGTTGACAAATCTAAACAAACATGTGTCACATCGAGCCATTTTTTCAATGTACAGTAATCTTGTTTAGGACACAACACATATTTATCACAATACATAACAAACTTTATTATTACAAATATGTAATCATGGTGCTGTTAGAGTATGCAGATATATATAAAGTAACTCCAACAGATAATTAGATTTATATATCAATAGTTTTTAATAAAAATAATGTAATGATGAATGAATCTATTTTGTCTTAAAGGGACACTGACATGATTAATTTAAATAATTGATTTCTATGTTCAAACTGTAAAAAATGATTTAACATTGACTCCTATTATAATTCGAATGTTGTTCGATATTAATCTTAAAGGCAGATAAGGAATATTGGATTCAATAAATATTGTTTGTTGAAGGTATCCACCAATCATCAATATAAACCCAGGTTGGTCAACAAATATTTAGATGCACATAAACGTACTTTATTTATTTTAAAATACATTTAGCAATAGAATATGTCACATATGATGATAGTATTATATTTTATGTTTATTAATATTGCATACTGTATGTGAAAGACAATATTAATAATTGTAGTTCAGTATCCCTTTAATCTAAAATTAAATAGATTCCACAATGTTGTTGTTTGTTAATGAATTATCTACTCCATATGTTGATGTAATGAATGGTATTGAGCATGCAATTAAAATCAAATATGTTATTTAAGTATATCCGAATAATTATATAATTTTCATCTATTAAATAGACATTACATATAAATATAGAACAATGTGTATTTAGTATGTAATGTTCATTCCATGTTTCTAAGACAAATGTCAATTAAAATGAGACATACCATACTGTGACAAGCCCTGGCTTGAGGATCCAGCAGCCACATCCATATCTGTAATATATTAAATGAGGATTGCATATCATTAATACTAATCATGCCATGTTTAAAATATTTACATTAATAACAAATCAATAGAAAAATATTAATCCTTTGGTAGTCCCATGAGTTAATAGTTTCCGCAATTAAATGAATGATAAATATATCCTGGACTCTTATTTTCAATCAGTTGTGTTGTTTACTGTATCTTTAAGAATATATGCTTGTTATTACATAATCATCAATTGATGGCCATATGTTATAATTTATTAGTATTATTCGTTTTTTATTAGATATAATATTTAAAATAAGAATACTGTATTCTTCACTAATCTAAGATTTTCCATTTAATTTTTAACAACATGTATAAAGCAATGCCACTTTCCGCAAACCCATGTTAACGTGGATGAGAAATGCCATTTTCGCGATCATTGCGCAATGATTCCAAGCGGAATTACGCATCCGTCATTTGACCAACATGTATAAAGCAATGCCACTTTCCGCAAACCCATGTTAACGTGGATGCGAAATTAGATTTCCGCTCTGTGACGCATATTCTGTAGAGCGCAATAAACATCATTCCAATTTCATGTATCACTAATGTAAAATCAGATATCTAAACATCATATGTAGTGTATGTTGTGAGATCTGTATAGGTTTAGTATCTGACTAAATACACATTTTGGATTTTTAACATTATAAATATTATATGAAGTTGGATAATTACCTGGTTCAGATTCTCTATCGGGTCCTCCCAGGCCACCGGACGGAGAAGCATCTGCCCTGTCCCCCGCGTCAGGACTTTCAGATCCCGCAGCTGGGAGGGAAGAAGAGGAGGCCGAGGATGGCGAGGATCTAAATCTTTTGGGGACCCGGAGATTGAGGAGCTCGCATAAAGTCACCTCATAAGGGAGTAGGTACAGTTTCCGCGGGGCCTTTCTTTGGCCCCCTCTTTTACGGGCTTGTACCCAGTCCCTTATGAGGTTGACTTTTTTCGATAAACGCAACCTCATATCTCCGAATCTCCTCATGATCTGATCCTGGGTCCTCTGGACGTCACACACCAATCTAACCGCATTGGTGATAGACTCCCAGAGGGCCTTCTTAACAGGCGCATCTGTCGAGCTCCTCTTGTTCCCAAACAGCTGGGGATAAAAGTCCTTGACGGCGTGGACCAGTGCAGCGCTCTCCTCCTTGGTGAACCTGGGAACTGACATGCCTGCTCGGTTGGCTACTAAATATATTATAATAATATTAATATATAAGACTGCCTGCATGCATTAGAGAACTGACAAAGATGGCAACGTGTAATGGACTTTTATATGGTGAAGTAAACATGAGATGCACCATGGGACAATTTATCTGTACATCTGATTGGATAAAAGTTTGAAATATTGTTATAATGTCTGTGAGACCATCCTGACTCAAGTTGTGTTTGTGTGATGAACTCTGATTGGCCGTTCCTTAATGTTTCATATCTTAGTAACTTCCTTACACATACCGCTTGGTGGTGCTGTAACTTCATTTTTCATGTAGACTTATTTGTAACTCATGGGCCTGTCATGCGGATATGTGTGACGCAGATTTAATATCCGTGATCCGTGAAATATTAATGATTAAATACTCTTTAAAATCTCATCCTGTCACATTATTAATGTTGTAGACATTTCTCGGTTTAATAACGGTCTGTTTCTTTAATACAAATACACATTTAATATTGTATGTCTTTATTGTTCTTTAAATAAATTGATTGTGAAGTATTGACATTGCTCTATTAAATGTATTTATAATGCACATTGATTGTGTGCTATTGCGTGACATTACACTAATGTTTAAATATGCTAATCTGGTGTTTGAAGATGCGTTTCCAACGCAATATTTATTAATGTTAAAATTCCGGGAAGAATGTCAGTAACTTTGATAATCTGTTTATAAATGTTAAACTACAGCTTTGTTATTCGCAAATAAACCTCGAGCTTGTATTTCTCTGAAGTGCTCATATATGTTATTGTGCAATGGCGTCTTTAGTTTTAAAGAGACATTACAAACAATTGTATCAAATGATCTGTAGAGATAGAAGATTGTTTAGACTTTAAAATGTAAATCATTTTCTCTTAGTATTTATATATCCTCAACATAAGAAATTTAAATGCACATGGTTGAGCCAATCACATAAGGCATCTCTGTGCATCCACCAATCTTCATCTACTGAGCCTATCTCGATATGCTTTTCAAGCAAAGTATGTCAAGATAGGAAGAGAAGTAAATACACTATTTCAAGCTCTTAAAGGGACACTGTCCAAACAAATTTACCATTGGTGATTGAGCATTAAATTTTAATCAACTTTATTATTTAATACGATTATCAAATGTTAAGTTATCTTGTTATGTTTCTTTGAAAATCAATAATGATATTTTATATTACGGACAATTGTTTAATAAAAACCTGGGTTGTCCTTGACGATTGTTGCATCAATTATTCCAAACAATCAAGTTCTGTCCAGAGTACTGAAGCAAATAAATTAGCTATTTACTGCCTTATTTCTAAAGTAATGATAGCAACATCACAATGAGCATTCATAATATGAGACAAGTTTTAAAGTTGATTAAAATAGAATACTCATTCAGAATGTATAAATCATTGTTTTTTTAAATGGCTACCTTTAAGTATATTTTGAGTTCATGTCCCTTTAAATAAACATTTCACAATAATGCTTAATATATCATAAACCTAGGCACCTTCCTTTTGCTAAATGAGTCTAACATATGAGTAAAGCAAATTTAGATTAACTTCTAGATTGTTTTACACACTGACTGAAATATATTTATTAAATGAGGTATTTTTTAGCCTTCAGCGTAGAGGGACATTAAGCTATATGTTATGTATGCATTTTGTATCATAATCTTATATTTGACCAACTTAATATGTTTTGTTATTCAATCATTATATTGTAATTATATATATTCGTGGATTAAATACATCTCTACATAGGCTATTTTGATGCTGATTGTTGTTTGCATATAGATGCCTTATATCATTCACTAAGATATGTGCATTTATTTTTATTTTAACAAGTATATTTAAAGACTGAATGTAATTCTATAGTACATTCTAAATATGTTTAAATTCTTGTATGATATTTGTAACAATGTATACAAAATATACATTTTGAATGACCCCTTTAAGGACCCAAACATATTGTATTTTTATTTAACATTGACAAAATAAACTAAAGGGGAAATTACATTCTATATAGATATTTGATGTCTAACCCAAGAGGTAAGATTGTAATAAATACATAATATTACTAAGTATAGTTAAATGACTCCACTAGAAAATTACATAGATTAACCTGGCATCCAATAACTAATTATTAAAAATTATAAAGTTAAATGACCTACCATTTATAAATGTAATAATTGTAAAATATTTTCTAATAATGTTTTGAGATACCTAAGGAAGATACATGATCTTATACAATTCTTTTTACATTCAACAACACTGTCACTTTCATGTAATTGAACCACTTCACCTTATTAAATGTTAAAACAATCATAATATTAATACATATCCTAAATATTTTTAATATATACTTTTTCAATATAAAAGCATTGAAGAATATGACTCCCCAATTAATGTTAAAATATATCTTTTAATATTCTCTGAAGAATTTTATTTTCTACTATTAATGCATTATTTTCTCTTATGCATGTGCTTGTCAAATAGCCAACTACCAGTCATGGGAGTCCAAGTTTTATTTATTTACAGATTATATTGATATATATTAGAATCTGCTAAAAAAAAAATATATATTTAATAGAAAATAAATAAATATTCCATGAAGTCATCAGATGCCAATCTGAAATGACAAATAATAAAAATGGAACAAAGTTAATACACACGTTGTAAAATATTCATAAAATACATTTAAAATCATATGGTGTCTATGCTCTAACTTTGATCAACATTTTTTAAAGATAATCATTACATTCATTTTAAATTAATGAAATACATACACCATTATATTGTTGATTAAAAATAATATTTAAATTTCAAAAATTAAATTTATACATAATAATGTATATCACATGTAAACAATATATGTATGCTGAACATAAATGTAATATTTCATGTCCATTCAAATACCTCTATATCAACTATAATATGTATTCCTTTTTCTGATTGTGATCCCTAAATATCTAATTAAGAACTAAATATGACTAATGTATGTAAGCTACTAATATTCTACAGTCTTCACTAGCATGCATTGGTACACCAACCTGGACAATGCATGGTCTTTGAAAGTCAATTCAGGGGTAAACAGTTGATCTTCAATAGGTGTCTTATTCATCAGTTCATTAAATAGAGGACTGGGAAATACCATCTAAAAAAGTAAAATCATCTAAGTGTCTGATTGTGATCCCTAAATATCTAATTAAGAACTAAATATGACTAATGTATGTAAGCTACTAATATTCTACAGTCTTCACTAGCATGCATTGGTACACCAACCTGGACAATGCATGGTCTTTGAATGTCAATTCAGGGGTAAACAGTTGATCTTCAATAGGTGTCTTATTCATCAGTTCATTAAATAGAGGACTGGGAAATACCATCTACAAAATAGAAAATCATCTAAGTGTCTCCAATAGGATGTCTCCACAGCCTTATTCTATCAAATAGTTTGCACTTACCATGTGAACATGTCTTTGTATGGTTTTCAAGGTCAGCAGAATTTAAATATGCCAGACATGATCCCATTGGTATACTTCAATTTCAATCTTGGCTTTTTCCCCACTGTCAGTCTTGGAAATCTTCACTGTCAGGCTTCAAATTGTTCCCTTTCAGTCTTTATATTAAGTCATCTCCCTAATGTAAGAAATTATATATAAAGATTTCATACAAGTGTGTGAATCAGTTCTGTACCCCTCTCCCACCCCCCATTTCATAATAAATATCTATCACTAGCTTACTAAGCCTGTGTATGAACCTGTGTTATTTTCTATCAAGTGTGAAGATGAGTCATATTGAGCAGAACAAACCTCTGTGTGACATTGAACCATAGTCATTCTAGAGTATCCCTTTCTGATTATGTACATAAGTAATGTGTAAACAAAGTTATATTTTTAAAAATTTATGCCATATTATGTATTTGTGTACAAATCATGCCAGCAACAGTCCATACATTTCTACTTACCATCTGATGTCCTCTATAAAAACCAGGTGGCAAAGACTCGCTATAGGACCCAATGCCCAGAGCATCACCTATATTATGAGAAATAAATATTATTATAACATTTTATCAATACTAACATGTTTGCACAATTCTCTACTTGTCATTTCCCTAGAGTTCACATCTATTGAAAATACTCCAGTGTAACTTCTATTATTTACCGTCTAAAGTGGCGGTTGATGACGTCTGCTCTGACATCAAGTCCCTCGTCCTGGAATTCCCCCTCTAGAACAGGATCATCCTCCTCATCTCTGAGGAGGTCTCTGTCCACCGGGACGGCCTGCAGCATCCCAGCCCGCTGTGCAATATTATGCAGGACGCTACAGGCTACAACGATCTTAGCCACCTTCTTTGGGTTGTACTGGAGTGCTCCTCCAGAACGGTCCAGGCACCTGAATCTCATCTTCAGGAGCCCGAACATCCTTTCAACCACCGCCCTGGTTCTCTTATGAGCCCTATTGTAGCGCTCCTCAGACACATCAGTTGGGCTACGCAAGGGGGTAATGAGCCAAGGCCGGCTCATGTACCCAGAATCACCTATAAATTTAGAACAGAACATAATTCAAACAGAATACTTAAACTAGTATATTGTTGTATAAATATATTTTTTAAAAACCATAATCCATATTAAAAGTTGTCAGAAACATAAAAAAAAAATAAAAAATTATATCTAAATCTGTATCTAGCCATTTCATCGAAGACATGCTACATATGCGTATTTCTCCTAAACCAAACCTTGTGTAAAATGCTAACTACATGTTTACATTGCATTCTCTATATGAACACTTAAGGTAAGACATGCTACATATCTGCATTTCAATAAAACTAGACATTAGCAGAAAAATAAAATGACAGGGTTAAATTGCATGAGATAATATATTGCCATTTCATCTAAGACATGCTACATATGCGTATTTCTCCTAAACCAAACCTTGTGTAAAATGCTAACTACATGTTTACATTGCATTCTCTATATGAACACTTAAGGTAAGACATGCTACATATCTGCTTTTCAATAAAAATAGACATTAGCAGAAAAATACAATGACAGGGTTAAATTGCATGAGATAATATCTTGCCATTTCATCTAAGACATGCTACATATGCGTATTTCTCCTAAACCAAACCTTGTGTAAAATGCTAACTACATGTTTACATTGCATTCTCTATATGAACACTTAAGGTAAGACATGCTACATATCTGCATTTCAATAAAAATAGACATTAGCAGAAAAAGACAATGACAGGGTTAAATTGCATGAGATAATATCTTGCCATTTCATCTAAGACATGCTACATATGCGTATTTCTCCTAAACCAAACCTTGTGTAAAATGCTAACTACATGTTTACATTGCATTCTCTATATGAACACTTAAGGTAAGACATGCTACATATCTGCATTTCAATAAAAATAGACATTAGCAGAAAAAGACAATGACAGGGTTAAATTGCATGAGATAATATCTTGCCATTTCATCTAAGACATGCTACATATGCGTATTTCTCCTAAACCAAACCTTGTGTAAAATGCTAACTACATGTTTACATTGCATTCTCTATCTGAACACTTAAGGTAAGACATGCTACATATCTGCATTTCAATAAAAATAGACATTAGCGTCGGTAAATAACAAATGGTTAAATTTAATCCTATAGCTGAACATGACGCTAACAGTTAAAAAATACAGGGGCAATTGTCAAAATAATTAACCATGTTGTGCACAAATACTCACCAACGAGATAACCAGGGGGCATTTGTCTTTCCTCAAACTGTCTCCACAGGGACGACAGAGAGAGGATGCGGGCATCATGACAAGCACCTCCAAAATTCGCATACACATGCATAATCCTCATCCGTGCGTCACAAACATACTGCACGTTGAGGCTATGAAAATGTTTGCGATTTCTGAAGGGCAAGTCATCAATTGGAGCACGCAGCGCAATGTGGGTACAATCAATGGCTCCCAAGACATTGGGCAATTGAGCAATATCAAAGAATTCCCGCTTCAGGCGCCTCCAATCACCATCATTCTGTGGGAATCCTATGTATTGCTTACTGATACGTACCATGGCGTTCAGAAAGTTATCAAACACCCCAGAGAATGTACCTTGAGCCAGGCCATGCATGTACAGTTCTCCGGATTGAAAACTCCCGGAGGCCAGGACGTATAGACAGCTTAGCATCTTACTCATGGGGGGAACAGCAGTCCTTATTTGTATACGTGGCTCCAAATGAGGTTTAAGAAGCTCGTAAAGGCCAATGAGCTGTTCGCGATCGAGCCGATACTTATCAAAAACCTCAAAGTCACTCATGTTTTCCAAGGTGGGTCTCACCCTGTAGACACGAGGACCTCGAACCAGACGACCCCTTCGTCTCGGTCTGAGCCGCCGAGGCTGCCTGATTCGACCAACAGCTAGTTCGCCAATAGCACCACCAGCAGCGTCTACCATGTCATCGTCATCCATCTTTCAAAACAGCGTAACAAGGTAAGCACTTGATCTGATGTGGATCACAAGTGATGCATTGGCCATGTTGTTTGGGGGATTTATAGTACAATTAGTCCAATGGTAGTGAGTTTGTAATGATTGCTGATTGTATTCACCTGTTTGTATGTGAGCGGCGCGAATGCTTTCACAGTGGGCGTTTATTTGTTGTTTGCTGAAATGTTATTTTCAAACAATGATTCTCAATGTGAAAGTGTCAAATATCACACATACAGTGCATGTTTGTAATGTTTGTTCATATGCGTAATCAATATTTCCTAAACGCGATGTTATAGTAACAAGCACACGTCCAGGCTAACATGAATGAAAGTGCATAGTTGTGTATAATGTGCATCAAATGTGATCGATCAATGTTGCTGCAATATTGTTTGTAAATGATAAAGGAACATCTGCCATCTGTAGGATTGTATATATAAGTTATTGCCGAGCTGTCAATATTGTATGCGTCCCTTTAAAATCGCAATAATAATTCAGAACTTCCCGTCTGCCATCTGTAGTATTATATATATAAGTGATTGCCGAGCTGTCAATATTGTACGCGTCCCTTTAAAATCGCAATAATAATTCCGAACTTCCCGTCTGCCATCTGTAGTATTGTATATATAAGTGATTGCCGAGCTGTAAAATATTGTACGCGTCCCTTTCAAATCGCAATAATAATTCCGAAATTCCCGTCTGCCATCTGTAGTATTGTATATATAAGTGATTGCCGAGCTGTAAAATATTGTACGCGTCCCTTTCAAATCGCAATAATAATTCCGAAATTCCCGTCTGCCATCTGTAGTATTGTATATATAAGTGATTGCCGAGCTGTCAATATTGTATGCGTCCCTTTCAAATGGCACTAATACTGAATAACTTCCGGCTGTCATCTGTAGTATTGTATATATAAGTGATTGCCGAGATGTGAATATTGTACGCGTCCCTTTCAAATCGCACTAATACTGAATAACTTCCGGCTGTCATCTGTAGTATTGTATATATAAGTGATTGCCGAGATGTGAATATTGTACGCGTCCCTTTAAAATCGCAATAATAATTCCGAACTTCCCGTCTGTCATCTGTAGTATTATATATATAAGTGATTTTCGATCTGACGATATTGTATGCGTCCCATAAAAATTGCACGAATACTGAATAACTTCCGGCTGCCATCTGTAGTATTATATATATATAATTGATGTGCGATCTGACAATATTTCTGAATTGTCCCATTGAAATCTCCATAATAATGCTGTTCAAAAGTGTGTTTTACGTATATGTTGTATTGTAGTATTGAGTGTTAAAGTTCCTAAAGGGGCGGTACAGTGGTGAATCTGTGATGTGTATGGTTGAATCTTGTAATGACGTCATGATATTATTAACCTGCCTATGTAGTTGTGAAATCCTCATTGTGTTGTTGTATTGTGCTACATTGTTATTGTGTGCTGAATAAAATCTAAATGTGTGCTTTGTGGTTGCGTGATGGGTGATGCGTGTTATGTACATGTACGTATATATTGTGATTGTGTCCCACATATGCTGACTTCTATATAGCGGTCTGGCATTGTTGTTCCTTCCCATAAAGTGACATCTGTAATCTGGTGTAATGATGTTATTGTTGTAGGTAATTCCTAATGGTTTCTGGTGATGGAATCATGATGTTAAAAGTACAGTAAAATCCATATGTTGTGTTTTGTGATTCCTCGAGAGAATGTAATGTGTTTTTCCCCCATCATTTGAATGCACATGTATGAGTGAATGTTAAAAGTAATGTATGTGCATCCATGAGTGATCATGTGTTAAGCCTATGTAGATATGCAGTTGCTGCAAGCATATGAGTTGAATAACAGAAATGCAATAATAAAGGTAAATGAGAGATGTTTCCCATTGTGTAGTGTTTGTGAATCCAGAAATGTGTATTGAATTTTATTTTAATTGTAAATGTAATTTTATTGAAATAATAATGTGTTACTAGTGATGGGGATTTGTAGTTGATGTAATCTAAAAGTGTTAAAAATATTTATGGTGTGGTGAATATTTAATATTAAAAAACATAAATCCACCATAGGGAAATAGTCATTTCTTGATCTATTTATCATAGCTGGGTCTAACGCATAAAAGCATGTATTTTCTAGCGCTGGTATTTGGAGTTTTTCCGTCTACGCTATTTGCGTGCGTTAGGGAAATGAGGGTTTCGCGTGCACGAGCACGTCTTCCCAATAGAAGTCAATGGAGGCTCCAAAGATTTCTATATTTTTTTTTCTAAGACTGGTTTTCCTCGTAAAGTGAGTGACGTCATGAGCTTGTGTGAAAAAGTAACTAAATCGTGTTCTTTTTGTAATAAATAAATATTTTGTGTATGTAATGTGGTGTATATTGTTTGTATGCATCGATGAGTGTATGTTTGTGATAATGTTATTCGTTAGATGTAGGTATATGAGGGTCTTTTCCCGTATGTCCATGTAAGTCAATGGGAAAATGGATTTGTGTGGATTTTTTTCAAACACCCGAGATCTCGCAACTTTAATCCTTTGTATTTTAAAGAAAAAATAACAATTCCGAAAAATAAAGATAGTGTTGTGTTTGTATGAGTGTAAGTGTACTTTGTGTAATATTTGTTTTGTGATTCGTGGATGTTTTTTTGTGCGGTATATGTTTACTACTGGGTCTGAGGTGGCGGTAGAAAGTTGAGCGTTAGGTGTATTTTGAGTCGCGGTAAATAAACTCTAAATACCGGAGTGCGTAAAAAACCCGCGTTAGGAGCCTCTAACGCTGGTTTTGACGGCTACCGCCGAACTCTAAATCTAGGCCTAAGGGAGCACGTTGATTGTCAAGAAAAAAAGGGTATAAAAAATGGAAAAATGTCTAAAAGAATTCTTATATATAACAATGTAAGCAAAGTAAAATTATGTTACTAAACAAATAGTGAAACTTTGTTTCTTTTTTCCACACTACTCTTCTATAATGGCTACAGCTTATACCTCTATTTATAATGTCAGTAAGACATATAGTAATGTTTATACTTAATTTGCAGATGTCTAATAATCTATATATATAATTTGAGCAGACCTGTGTGGTGTAGCTAAATAACAGAATTTATGCTTACCTGATAAATTACTTTCTCCAACGGTGTGTCCGGTCCACGGCGTCATCCATTACTTGTGGGAAATATTCTCCCCCACAGGGAAAAGCAAGGAGAGCACACAGCAAGAGCTGTCCATATAGCTCCCCCTCTGGCTCCGCCCCCCAGTCATTCGACCGACGGTTAGGAGAAAAAGGAGAAACTATAGGGTGCCGTGGTGACTGTAGTGTATAAAGAAATTTTTTTCAACCTGATTAGGAAACCAGGGCGGGCCGTGGACCGGACACACCGTTGGAGAAAGTAATTTATCAGGTAAGCATAAATTCTGTTTTCTCCAACATTGGTGTGTCCGGTCCACGGCGTCATCCATTACTTGTGGGAACCAATACCAAAGCTTTAGGACACGGATGAAGGGAGGGAGCAAATCAGGTTACCTAAATGGAAGGCACCACGGCTTGCAAAACCTTTCTCCCAAAAATAGCCTCCAAAGAAGGATAAGTATCAAATTTGTAGAATTTGGCAAAAGTGTGCAGAGAGGACCAAGTCGCTCCCTTACATATCTGATCAACAGAAGCCTCGTTCTTGTAGGCCCAAGTGGAAGCCACAGCCCTAGTAAAGTGAGCTGTGATTCGGTCAGGAGGTTGCCGTCCGGCAGTCTCATAAGCCAATCGGATAATGCTTTTCAGCCAGAAAGAGAGAGAGGTAGCAGTAGCTTTTTGACCTCTCCTCTTACCAGAGTAAACGACAAACAAAGATGAGGTTTGTCTAAAATCTTTTGTTGCTTCTAAGTAGAACTTTAAAGCACGAACAACATCTAAATTGTGTAATAAACGTTCCTTCTTTGAAACTGGATTCGGACACAGAGAAGGAACAACTATTTCCTGGTTAATATTCTTGTTGGAAACAACTTTTGGAAGAAAACCAGGCTTAGTACGCAAAACAACCTTATCTGAATGGAAAACCAGATAGGGTGGATTACATTGCAAAGCAGATAATTCAGAAACTCTTCTAGCAGAAGAAATAGCAACCAAAAACAGAACTTTCCAAGATAATAACTTAATATCTATGGAATGTAAAGGTTCAAACGGAACCCCTTGAAGAACTGAAAGAACTAAATTTAGACTCCAAGGAGGAGTCATGGGTCTGTAAACAGGCTTGATTCTAACCAAAGCCTGAACAAAAGCTTGTACATCTGGCACAGCTGCCAGTCGTTTGTGTAACAAGACAGATAAAGCAGAAATCTGTCCTTTTAGAGAACTAGCTGACAACCCTTTATCCAAACCTTCTTGGAGAAAGGAGAGAATCTTTGGAATTTTAATCTTACTCCAGGAGAATCCCTTGGATTCACACCAGCAGATATATTTTTTCCATATTTTATGGTAAATCTTTCTAGTCACAGGTTTTCTGGCTTGGACCAGAGTATCTATCACAGAATTCGAAAACCCACGCTTGGATAAAATCAAGCGTTCAATTTCCAAGCAGTCAGCTGCAGAGAAACTAGATTTGGATGTTCAAATGGACCTTGTACTAGAAGATCCTGTCTCAAAGGTAGCTTCCATGGTGGAGCCGATGACATATTCACCAGGTCTGCATACCAAGTCCTGCGTGGCCACGCAGGAGCTATCAGAATCACCGAGGCCTTCTCCTGTTTGATCCTGGCTATGAGCCTGGGAAGGAGAGGAAACGGTGGAAACACATACGCTAGGTTGAACGACCAAGGCGCCACTAATGCATCCACTAGAGTCGCCTTGGGATCCCTGGATCTGGACCCGTAGCAAGGAATCTTGAAGTTCTGACGGGATGCCATTAGATCCATGTCTGGAATGCCCCATAATTGGGTTAACTGAGCAAAGACCTCCGGGTGGAGTTCCCACTCCCCCGGATGGAAAGTCTGACGACTCAAATAGTCTGCCTCCCAGTTGTCTACTCCTGGGATGTGAATAGCAGATAGATGGCAGGAGTGATTCTCTGCCCATTGGATAATCTTGGTTACTTCCTTCATCGCTAGGGAACTCTTTGTTCCCCCTGATGATTGATGTATGCAACAGTCGTTATGTTGTCCGACTGAAATCTTATGAACCTGTATAGTCCCCATTCCACTGATTCAACATGCACAGCTGTAATGGTCTTAGATGAATTCGAGCAAAAGGAACCACGTCCATTTCTGCGACCATTATTCCTATTACTTCCATGCACTGAGCTATGGAGGGTTGAGGAATAGAATGAAGAACTCGAGAAACGTTTAGAAGCTTTAGCTTTCTGACTTCTGTCAGGAAGATCTTCATTTCCACAGAATCTATTATTGTTCCCAGAAAAGGAACCCTTGTGGACGGTGACAGTGAACTCTTTTTTATGTTCACCTTCCACCCGTGAGATCTGAGAAAAGCCAACACAATGTCTGTGTGGGCCCTTGCTTTGGAAAGAGACGACGCTTGGATTAGGATGTCGTCTAGATAAGGTGCTACAGCGATGCCCCTCGGCCTTAGGACCGCTAGAAGGGACCCTAGCACCTTTGTGAAAATTCTGGGAGCGGTGGCTAAACCGAATGGAAGAGCCACGAACTGGTAATGTTTGTCCAGAAAGGCGAACCTCAGGAACTGATGATGAGTTTTGTGGATTGGAATATGCAGATACGCATCCTTTAGATCCACGGTAGTCAAATATTGACCCTGCTGGATTGTCGGCAAGATTGTCCGAATGGTTTCCATTTTGAAGGATGGAACACTGAGGAACTTGTTTAATATCTTTAAATCCAGAATTGGCCTGAAAGTTCCCTCTTTTTTGGGAACCACAAACAGGTTTGAGTAAAAACCTAGACCTTGTTCCCCGGAGGGGACTGGGTTTATCACTCCCATCTTTGATAGGTCTCTTACACAATGTAAGAATGCCTGTTTCTTTATCTGGTCTGAAGATAAGCGAGACAGGTGGAACCTTCCCCTTGGAGGAAGTCCCTTGAACTCTACCAGGTATCCCTTGGAGACTATCTCTAGTGCCCAGGGATCCGGAACATCTCTTGCCCAAGCCTGAGCGAAGAGAGATAGTCTGCCCCCTACCAGATCCGGTCCCGGATCGGGGCTACCCCTTCATGCTGTCTTGGTAGCAGCAGCAGGTTTCTTGGTCTGTTTACCCTTGTTCCAGCCTTGCATGGGCTTCCAAGCGGGTTTGCGCTGGGCTGCATTACCTTCTTGTCTAGCGGCAGTGGAGTTATTAGCCGGTCCGTTCCTGAAATTGCAAAAGGAACGAAAATTAGACTTGTTCTTAGCCTTAAAAGGCCTATCCTGTGGGAGGGCATGGCCCTTACCCCCAGTGATGTCTGAAATAATTTCCTTCAATTCCGACCCAAAAAGGGTCTTACCCTTGAAAGGAATATTAAGTAACTTAGTCTTGGACGACACATCTGCCGACCAGGATTTCAGCCAAAGCGCCCTCCGCGCTACTATAGCAAAACCTGAGTTTTTCGCCGCCAATTTCGTTATTTGAAAGGCGGCATCCAATATAAAGGAATTAGCTAATTTTAATGCGTGAATTCTGTCCATGACTTCTTCATAGGAAGTCTCTTTCTGGAGCGACCTTTCTAGTTCCTCGAACCAAAAGGACGCCGCTGAAGTGACAGTAATAACACACGTAGCTGGTTGAAGGATGAACCCTTGCTGAACAAAAATCTTTTTAAGCAATCCTTCCAATTTTTTATCCATAGGATCTTTGAAAGCGCAGCTGTCCTCTATAGGAATAGTGGTGCGCTTCGCTAGTGTTGAAACAGCTCCATCAACCTTCGGGACCGTCTGCCATGCGTCCCTTCTAGGGTCTACTATGGGAAACATTTTCTTAAATATAGGAGGTGGGGCAAAGGGTACACCTGGCTTCTCCCACTCCTTTTCCACTATGTTCGCTACCCTTTTGGGTATTGGAAAAGCGTCGTCGTGCACTGGGACCTCTAAAAATTTGTCCAATTTGCACAACTTCTCTGGTACTACCATAGAATCACAGTCATCCTTTAGCAAAGCGCGGAGATGTTCTAGCTTAAACTTAAATGCTACTATATCAGGTTCTGCCTGTTGAGAAATTTTTCCTGAGTCTGAAATTTCACCCTCAGACAGCCCTTCCCTCACAGCCAATTCCGATTGATGTGAGGGTAAAATAGATAAAGCATTGTCAGCGTCTGATTGTTCATCCCTTTTATCTGTATTTAAAGCTGAACAATCACGCTTTCTCTGAAATGCTGGCAGTTTGGATACAAGATTTGCTATAAAATTATCCACTACTGCTGTTAATTGTTGCATAGAAATAAGCACTGGCGCGCTAGGTGTCGCCTGCGCGGGCAAAGCTGGTGTAGACACAGAAGGAGAGGATGTAGAACTATCCCCACTACCTTCATTAGATAAATCATCTTGGGCAACATTATGAAATGTAACAGAGCTGTCCTCATTTTGTTTGGACGCTATGGCACAATTATCACAAACACTCGAAGGGGGAACCACATTTGTCTCTACACACACAGAACATAGGTTATCTGATGGCACAGACATGTTAAACAGATTTAGGCAGGCAAACAATGTAATAAAAACGATTTTAAACAAAAACGTTACTGTCTCTTTAAATAATAAAATGACACACTTTATTTCTGAATGTTCAAAAAACTATGAAGGCAATATCCGATTTTTCTGAAATGTGGACCCCAGTGTCTTAATGCTTAGAAAGTATTGCACAGCAAATATGGAGACTCTAGCTCTTAAAACAAGCAAACCAGAGCTAATTGTTGGATTTAACCGTTTTTATACACCACAATCCCTGCTTACAGCATTGCTGCAGCTTTTACCTTTCTTAGGGGTCAATCATCCACAGAAATAAGCCTTCTGGAGTCACTTTCTGAGCCACAGGACTCTCTCACATGGAACTGCATGCACTGCCTTGAAATTAACTGAAGTGTCAAAATGAGGCCTCCTCCCTCAGTACACTAGAGTGAAGGGGCCTTCCTGACTAGATTTTGGTGTCTAAAGCAAGCCAGATCAATAAAAAACGTCCCCAAGTGTATATGAGCTTATAAAACATTTCAATTGCCATCATATTGTAATAAAAAACAATCGATTTGGCCCCTGACAGTGTCTACCAGCATAAAAATCAAAAAGGGGAAGCCTGTTATCTTTTTTTGCTGAGGTGAAAGAAAAATGGCTTACCGTTTTCCCTGAGGGGAAAAATGACTGTCATCTAGCATTAGCCTGTGTTGTTAGAAGGAGACTAGTCATACCTGAAGCAGATGTCTGCAAACTGTTACCGCCAACTGAATTTCTCTGGTTTCAACAGTCCTGTGTGGTAACAGAAATGGATTTTAGTTACTTGTGCTAAAATCATAGCCCTCTTAAACAGAAATCTTCATCACTTTTCTGTTGTAGAGTAAATAGTACAAGCCAGCACTATTTTAAAATAACAAACTCTTGATAGAAGAATAAAAAACTACAACTAACACCACAAACTCCTCACCATCCCCGTGGAGATGCTACTTGTTCAGAGCGGCAAGGAGAATGACTGGGGGGCGGAGCCAGAGGGGGAGCTATATGGACAGCTCTTGCTGTGTGCTCTCCTTGCTTTTCCCTGTGGGGGAGAATATTTCCCACAAGTAATGGATGACGCCGTGGACCGGACACACCAATGTTGGAGAAATAGAAGAGATAATCCCTGTGTTGGGATACTCAGATATTCAGATAACGATTGAATTGGGATTCTTCTCTATCAATTAATGTTGAAATCCAATTGATGATTTTGAACTTAGAATTAGTTTAGCGCTGTTTAGATTACATCTCCTTTTTTGACCATATTATTGTCTGAGCAGCCGGGAGCGAGGGCTTACCTGCTATTCTTTGTTTGCATATCTTCAGCAGCTTTACGTCTATATTGTAATTTGTAGCGCCTCCCAGTAGTTCAACTGATTCTTTCAGAGGCACTACCTACTAACTCTTGTGTACTATATATACAGTATATATATATATATATATATATATATATATAAATAAACTTTCATGGAAAGAAGAGGCACTCACAGGGCTTAGTTAACACAAAATGTATTCATAATTCATCAATTCAGTCAGTTAATGTTTCGGTCCTCGCAGGGACCTTTATCAAGACTGTTGCTCAGTAAGAGAGTGTATGTTATACTTACCGCTGAGTATAACATACACTCTATTACTGAGCAACAGTCTTCATAAAGGTCCCTGCGAGGACCGAAACGTTGACTAACTGAATTGATGAATTATGAATAAATTTTGTGTTAACTAAGCCCTGTGAGTGCCTCTTCTTTCCATGAAAGTTTCTACCTATCTACCATAGAGTGCACCCAGGCAACACAACCTACAGTGAGTGCTTGGATCTCAAAACTAGAGTATATATATATATATATATATATATATATATATATATATGTGTGTGTATATATATATATACATATATATATATACATATATATATATATACATATATATATATATATATATATATATATATATATACAAATTCAAAATAAGGTGCACTCCATTAAACCCAGTCCAATTGCCGTGGTGCTGCATAAACAATACATATCCTTTCCAGCTCTCCTTATTGATAGAAGAAATGCTACACTCACCGGTCTTGTAGTAAAAAGTTTCTTTATTGCAAACAAATGACAAGATCCATCACAAATACCCCAGACTTTTCGGTGCGCCTCTGGCACCTTTCTCAATGGGCTTGCTTTCCAATCCTCTGTTTTGTCAGAGGATTGGAAAGCAAGCCCATTGAGAAAGGTGCCAGAGGCGCACCGAAACGTCTGGGGTATTTGTGATGGATCTTGTCATTTGTTTGCAATAAAGAAACTTTTTACTACAAGACCAGTGAGTGTAGCATTTCTTCTATCAATAAGGAGAGCTGTAAAGGATATATATATATATTTATTAAAAGAAGAGATTTGGGACGAACAGTACTTGCACAAAGCAAATCACTGAACTGGAGGCGCAACAAAGGGGTTAGTTAAAAATTTACAGGGAGGAGCTGCTGGAGTTAACTGTGAATAGGTGTGCAGAAATTACCCTTTAATGTCTGCACACTGGGTGTAAATGTAAAAGAAAGTGTGAGTGAACTACACAGCACTAATCCCTAACCGTTTTAGAATGTGATATATACCATATGTAAAATATATGAAATGTAGTTGGATACGTTAGCAACCCACTCTATTAAAAGATTGATTCCTTGTATAAATGAGATATATATGATGAGTCTATTTAAATTTAAATATTCTATAGGCACTGTTACTGGTCACACTATACCGGCATTAGATATACACTTGTATTTCCTGACAAGGAGGGTGAACTATGCAGCCCTAAAAGAGTGATAGGAATGCTAATAAACCTTAAGTCGTGGTATTCAATTAGTAAATACATATATACATTTCACCCCTAAAGAATATATATGTATATGAACAAATATAGAGAAGAGTATATTCGGGTAAATACAGAGATAAACTAGTCCCTTCAGAAAGAAAAATTCCTCAAAACAGAATGTTCAATCTTCAGAATCAAGGATATTTCAACGTCAGAACAAACGGACCCTCCAAACTTATTATCCTCAAACGGTCTCACAGTTAACTTACTTCTGTACCCCCAATCATATGAGGTAAGTGGTGAGCGCTGAAAAGAGCCCGGTCTGGAAACGATTTCCTCAGGTAGAATGGAGCCCTCCTTCTGTCATGAACACTGGTTTGCGTTCCTCCGCTTAATCCTGATCACTCTGTCGGTTCACCTTCCCTTGTTCTCTCTCGTTTACACGTTTTAGGGATAAAAAAGGAGACCGGACATAGCGTGATACCATTCAGACAGATGAACAATTTATTGAAGTAAAAAGGTACTCACAAAGCAACCCTCAATTTTATATGAGGTATCAGTGCAGCGGTTAAAAAGTTGCAATACAAACAGGAGCCCAGTGCCCGCGGGACACCGCAAGAACGCTGTGTATTGTGAAATATTGGGGAACAGCCGGAGACATTTCTTTTCTATTTCTTTATATATTATTTATTCCTCTATTCTAATTCTTACATTTTGTTTTAGTATCCGTTGTACTGTTCTACATGTCTGGTCTGGTTTAATGTGCCCAGTATCATTTAGAAGCATTTTCGCTTTTAACTTGCTTCCATGGTAAGCATGACGAGTTTCTATATTTTTACAGTGGACCTAAGGTTACAACTATCATAAGCCTTATTTAAAGAAATTATGTACAAACAGATTAGTTAAAGGTAGGACCTGTGTTTTTGTCCTAGGCATGTCAATTAATAGTGTCAGGAATAATTTGTTGTTGATGCTAAATACTTATACGTATTATATTCACACATGTGTATCTAGATAATTTGTAGGTTTATAAAAACGCTACAATGTCAATGTCTTTGTTGAGACCCTTTAGATACAGTGTGTTAAAATAGTGTATCCAGTACGTCTCTCTTTGACTAAGTTTCTTAACTCTGTCACCCCCATTTGTGTCAGATGTTATTTGCTCAAGTATTGTGCCTTTTAGATGTTTGGGGTTCTTATTATGATGTGTCAGAAAGTGATTAGACACACTGTGCCCCTTGAATCCCATTTCAATATTTTTAATATGCTCCAAGAGTCTGGTTTTATATACCCTTTTGGACCTGCCTACATACTGCAGGCCACAGCTGCATTCAAGTAAATAGACACAAAATTCACTTTTACAGTTTGTTAGAGCATTAATGACACGTTTCTTATTGTTTGATTTAGATTCTATGACATGTGTAGGTTTATTACCATTGTAAGCATGGGCACATCCTTCGCAATTTTTGTGATTACATTTAAAAAAAACCTAGACTATTATTATCCAACCATGTTTGTTTAGTTTTATTTTTCTTAAGTTTGTTGGGTGCCAATAAATTCTTCAAAGATTGATTTCTTCTGAAAGTAATTGTAGGAACTTCTCCTATAATGTCTTTGAGCAATTTATCCTGTTTGAGTACTGGCCAGTATTTTTTAAATATGGTTTTAATTTCTGGGGCTGCCTCATTAAATGTAGTTATAAAGCCTGGGTTATTTTGTTTATATTTGTTTGTGTTCCTTGAATTGGTTACTTCATTATCTTGTGAAGTGGATCTTCCTAAAATGTTATCTCTATCTAAATCTTTTGCTTGAGTGTAAGCTCTATCCACTAGTTTTTTATTGTAATTTTTCCAGCAAACTGTTGTTTTAGTACAAGTGATTCTTTTTCATAATCTTTCAGCTTAGAACAATTCCTTCTGATTCGCTGGAATTGTCCAAACGGAATGTTTGTTACCCAAGGCTTATAATGTCCGCTGTTTGCAGGGAGATATCCATTACTATCTGTCTCTTTTCTGTATAATAAAAAACTAGTCGAGTTGTCTGCAGACGGACTATATTATGTCCGAAAACGTTAACACTGATTAAAGTGATTTTTGCTAAGTCCCTTGGAGTGCGCTTGTCCTATATTTCTATTCATTTGTTTGCTGCACCCAGGGCATATGACCGTTGTAATTAGGAGGGCAATTTTCTGCTATTCTATATATATATATATATATATATATAAACACACATACCTACCAAGAGGTCTATGAAAAGTTACCAGGGGACCCCACACGGCTCTTTGGAGCCCTATTACTAGATCTATTAGATGATGGTAGGTACCAAGGCCTACTAGATGATGACACCTTTGATTTCCTGAACACTAAACATCCCGTGGTGCCGATATTCCATCACCTCCCCAAGGTACATAAGTCCTTGGAGGAGGTGAAGGGACGGCCCATAGTTTCAGGAATAGGGTCACTCCTTGAGAATTTGGGCAATTGGCTCGAATCACTATTACAACCACTGGTTTACAAATTACCGTCTTTCCTAAGAGACACTAAACATTTATTAAACATATTGAGCACCTGCGAGTGGGAAGACCATATGTCATGGCTGGCCATTGATGTGGTAGGGCTGTACTCGGCCATCCCACATGAACAAGGCCTATTAGCCACGCGTTATATGCTTGACAGATTTAGTGACTACTCTGCTAATTTGAAGAATTACATCCTTCAAGTATTGAAATTCTCACTGACACACAATTATTTTGAATTCTTGGGCGATCATTACCTACAGAAGAGAGGCACGGCCATGGGGGCTAAATTTGCCCCCGCCTATGCCAACATCTTCATGGGCTATTGGGAGCACCAGTACATCTACAGTGACCAAAATCCATTCTTTAAATCCATTATTGGATATAAAAGGTACATTGACGATCTCCTATTTGTGTGGTCTGGCACACAGTCAGACAGTGAACTGTTTGTTGATTATCTCAACAACAATGAAATGGGATTACATTTTACCTACACTTTTGAGAAGAATGAGCTTCCATTCCTGGATTTAGTCCTAACTGGACTTCCAGGGGAAAACAGAGTAATTACTTCACTGTATGTCAAACCTATTTCGTCCAACACCTACTTACATGCCAAAAGTAATCATCCTCTGCATACCAGTTATGGAATAGCCAAAGGACAATTTTTGCGAATCCAGCGCAATTGTTCAGAGGATGATAGCTTTTTGGCAGAGAGTGAAAAACTAACTAAGAGGTTGTCGGAGCGTGGTTATGACATCAATGTGGTGCATAAAGCACTCGATGATGTCAAACATCTCAATAGGAATTCCCTCCTTGAGACCAAAAGAGTAACAAAGGAAGCTAGACAAAAGCCCACCTTTGTGACTACTTATAGTCCGCAATACTATTCAATCTGCAAAATATTGCGCAAAAATTTGCCAATTCTGTTGGGAGATGATTTTCTCAAAGATGACATCAAGGAAGGTTGCTTCTGCGTAGCAAGACGAAATACAACCATCGGCAATCAAATTTCGCCATCAATGCTCAAAAAATCAAAACCACAAAGTACTTGGCTTTCACAGAAGGGACACTACAAATGTGGTAATAGTACCTGCAAGGCCTGTGGTTATGTCATCACGGGGAAATTTTTCCAATCCCTGGCCACGCAAAAAGTGTACTCGTTATCACAATGTACTAACTGTAGATCGACCTTTGTGATCTACATGATCACATGCAGCCTTTGCCAGAAGCAATACATAGGATGCACCTCCCGGGAAGCCAGGGAGAGGATCCGTGCCCACCTTAATGACATCGAAAGGGGGATAACACCCACTGGAGCCTCCAAACACTTTGTGGATGAGCACAATAAGGACATAAGCACATTCATCTGGACTGTGATTGACCAGATAAAAAGGAAGCCGAGAGGTGGAGATAGATTGAAGGACCTCCTTGCCAAAGAAGTGTTCTGGATCTTCACCCTAGGCAGTCGGCAACCATCTGGTCTAAACATTGAGACGGATCTAATCAATCATTGGTAATTGATTGTCCCTTATCTGCTTTTAAATATATTATATTGTGTTTTCAAACAATGTAATATTTAAATAAGCAAATGAGTAAAAAGTCTCGTTCTGTATTTAAGTACTACAATACACAAATGTAATTACTTATTTGTGTATGCTTCCAGCTGAGTAAGCTAGTTTTGTTTCTTTTCCTTTTCTTTTTCTTTTCCTTTTTATTTGATTTAGTAATTAGAGTTGATTAATAGGAGGGCATCATTCTACCATGACACAATAACATTTGGATTTGCAAAAATATATAGTTAATATAGATATAAGGATGAATCCAAGAATATAATAGTTGTTGTGATTGGCTACATGCCCTCTTGTTTACCAACTAAAAACCACTCTTAGGTTACTACAATATCACTCTTAGGTTATTCTAATATTTAAACATCCTAATATGTATCTAGTATTAAGTACACTAACCCCGCATTCACCTATTTAGAATTAGTGAAAGTTGAATATAACACAGTTGCTACTTTCTATAATAAGCAGTAAATATGTATGACCATAAGCAAAATTTGGTATACATTCAGCATATAATGCGATCAGATTAGTAGCAACTGGTTGGTAACTAAATTATTTAATTAGTTCAAATATCATTTTCTTCTTCTTCCACTTGTTAATCTATGAAATTATTAGTTTATGGTGAAAAGGGTACCAGTAAGGCTATCTACATATAAATAACATAATAAAATAAAATAATTTTTCAGAGAATTACATTCTCACAGCAGTAAGGTTATATACATATATATAATAAAATAAATAAATAATTCCTTAGAGAATTATATTTCCACAGTATTAGCCATTCAACCGTACATAGGTAGTTTTCCTTAATAGGTATACACCCACAAGTAACACAGGTAGGTCAGGCTATCCAATAGCAAGTTAGCATAGTCTATATCAGTTTGAACAGGGCATTAGGGCAGTATTCTGTCTATGATTAAGGCTCCCAAGGAGCTGAAACGCGTCAGACGCCCACCCCAGCCCCTTTTCTGCTGTCTATCATAGCCATTTGCCTTGTATATACATCTTAGAAGCTTTTATATTGTTGCTAATAAATCTTCACCTTTGCTTTGAGCTCCCTGTCCGGACTTTTCTTTGTTATATATATATATATATATATATATATATATATATATATATATATATATATATATATATATATATATACACACACACACACACACATATATATATGTGTGTGTGTCTATGTAAACATATGTATTTATGTGTTTATATGTGTATATATGTCTGTAAATACATAAATACATATGAACACATATATAAATGTATATATACATGCATATTTATACGTGTGTATATGTAACTCTATGGTAAAGCCCTCACATGCCTTTCCCCCCCTAGCACCTGAGACTTCATATCTTTGAGCCCTTATACATTTTTAATGCAATATTTTTATTTAATAATTTTTACTACATGGTTTTATTATGCATGTAACAATGTATTTTTGATATGTTTTGTGCAACTTTTTAGTCAACAGTTAACCAGAGCTCTGAAGTCACGCTTTCTCGGCTTGTGTTAAATTCAATTGCACTCTAGCAAACACGTTTACTTTCAACCTGTAATACACCCACTACTTTCGTCGCTTGCAAAGAGCCGCGATAAACCCCTTTTTGCTCGGGTGCAATAGTTAGCATGCCACTTGTAATCTATCCCAATATTGACACTCCACAGTTTATTGTTAGACATTAAATCTCCTCAACGTTGTACTTATTTTTTTCTCTGACCCATCTATTCCATGTAAAAGAAAATATTTCAAAATGTATTTGTTTTTTATTTTTTTTGATAAATAGAAGTTGCTGAAAAAGAAACATATTCTTTGAAAGTTGTCAACCTGTCAGACAATGGGCATTAGATACTTAAAGGGACATTAAACCCAACATTTTTCTTTCATGATTCAGATAGAGAATACACTTTTAAACAACTCTCTAATTTACTTCTATTATTTACTTTGCTTAATTCTCTTGATATTCTTTCTTGAAAAGCATATCTAGATAGGCTCAGCAGCTGCTGATTGGTAGCTGCACATAGATGCCTTGTGTGATTGGCTGAACCATGTGTATTGCTATTTCTTCAACAAAGGATATCTAAAGAAAGAAGCACATTAGATAATAGAAGTAAATTGGAATGTTGTTTAAAATTGTATTCTCTGACTGAATCATGAAAGAAAAATTTTGTGTTTAATGTCCCTTTAAGTATGAGTTGTACACAAACATACACCTCCTGTTAGTTTTGCTCTCTGGAAGTTTTGGAGCTGGCTGGACTATGCAGATCAAGGAAATTAAGGGGGTATATATGGAGGAGTCAGGTTCCTTGTGTGAGTGGGCTAGGTGGTCTTGAGTGGCCAGGACGGATTAGTGTGGGCATCAGTTGAAACTGCACTGCCTTATATTTGGCTTTTCGTATTAAGATCATATTGTTTTCTTTTAGCATTCTCATATAATTCTCCCTATAAATACCATTAAACAGATCTGAGGAGAGGAGTCCTGCATTATTTGTGTGCGCACACTCGCCCTTGTGCACCTGTACCTAGGTTTATATAACTGTAAGCTGCTTGCAGGTACAGTGGGTACTGAGAGAGGGGGGGATAGGGTATGTCTTACAGGAACTGGTTGACTTTGGTAAACGTTCCTACATTCACCAATCATGCCGACGTAGGAGAGAAACTAACTATGATACAGGTTCACAAAAGTCACACAAGATTTAAAGTTCTTCTTTGTGCTGTGTAAAATGAGAAGCATTATACAATTAGCAATAAACAATATTTCCTTTTGCAAGTGTTCTTGACACTTAGAAACTGAAAAATGCTCCAGTGATCTGGGGCAAGATAGAGCAACAAGAGATAAGTGTTTCCTTAGCAAGATTATAACATTGATTACACCCATGATATAAATCTGATGTAAAACTACTGAATAATAATAAGGTTTCCAGATCCTGTATATTTAACAAGTAAAAGCAGTCAGAGAAATAACCTGGTTTTCCTTTATTTCTGAAATTGCTAAAACTAAATTTAAACAGCTTCTATTTACTTTTTTTTCTTAAGGTACAAAATAATTTTCTAACTACCTAACTAATAATTTTTTAACTACTACTATCTCATATATATGAAAGAAAACTTTTGAATACACTGTCCCTTTTAAAATGTGACTTTGTCCCAAAACAAGTTTCTTGGAATAAACAAGGCTCCTGGCAATGCTCTATATGGCTTGCAACTTCTGAACAGGACTTTACCTATGTATTTAATCCCTTTATGAAGCTTAAAGGGACATGAAACTCTTTTTTTTCTCTTATGATTACAGTAGAGAATGCAATCTTTTTTTTATTTTTTTTTTTTATTTCTTTATTTATGTACCAATTCGAGTTCATATGACAATTAGAGCAATGCAACATAAAAGAAGAACATATAAAAATCGTTTGTCATATATGCCATACAAATAATATCTTATATCCTCGTTTCTCCTGAACCCAGAAAAACGAGACAAAAATGAAACAAGATTAATAATCAACTAGCTAATATATTACACTCTTATCGCTTGAATTGGAAATTTTCACAACCTTAAATTAAAATACATATAAGACTGGCCACTAATTCAATTAGCACAGCACAAGTCAAAATCGAACATTACTGGCCCAAAAGGACAAGACAAAACAACACAGAGAAAGAAGAGAGAGAGGAAGAAAAAAAAAAAAAAAAAAAAATTATGTTATGCTCCAGTCTAGTCTATAAGTACAGCTTCCTGTCAAGGACTTACTATCGACTTACTATCGACCCCTGAACAGGGCCTTTATATATCGCCAGATTTATAGATCATCCCTACTTATGTATCCTGCTTTAAAGAAAGGTTTCATTATTTCCTCTATAAACTCAGCTGTCTGAATCTTAATGATCTTCCTCCATTTTGTAAAGAAAGCTTTAAACTGATTCACATTGCCGGGTTCTATATTCAGTTGTTCACATATCAGCTGCCCAATCACCTTCTGGCTGAATTCTGCTATGCTAGGATATTTTTGAGCTTTCCAATACTGTAATATTAAATTCCGAGCTACTTGTATTATAGTCGTTATAAGCGAATATTCGTCTTTCTTAAATTGATTCGGTAGTACAAAAAAAAGTATTGAAGTAAGCGTAGGGGAAAAACGTTGTGTTAAAAATTTGTTTACCCAATATGCCACCTTTTTCCAATATTGTAGTATCTTGGGGCAATGCCAGAAACAATGTGTGATATCTGCCTGTGGTGCGTAACAGTGGAAGCAATCTCCTTTGGAATTTTTATCCCATTTCGCTAATAATTTAGGGGTAATATATGCATTGTTTATGATGTAGCTATGTGTTTCCTTTCACCGCATATACCTATCTCCAACTATTTCTATACTTTGTTTGATATTTGTTTCTGTAATTTCTGGCAGAATCTTTTGCCATTTATTCTGTAGATTCTCTAAATGTGTCTTACCTAAGTTTTTCATAATCATTTTATACCATGTTGCAATTGAGAAAAAACCCGCCCTGTAAATTTGAATACCTATTCCAGCTATTCCTAACTCCCAGTTGCTGTCTTGATTATACGTTAAATGATTAAAAAATTGTCTGGCCTGAAGATAGCCAAAAAAGTGATGTCTCGGTAGACCAAATTCTTCTTGGATTTGGGAAAAAGATTTTATCAGCCCTGTTCTTTTATCTAATAATTGTACTATGTACTCCAAACCTGCATTTCTCCAGCTATGAAATATTCCATAATTCAATCCAGGTCCAAAATCTATATGTCCCAGAAACGTAAGATATTTGGATACCTTGTAATTGATATTGAGAGTATTGCAAAATTTTTGCCATGCCTTTACTATGTTACTTATCATTCTCAGATTTCGAATTTTTGGAGGTAATTTGGAAAATGGGATATGTAGTATATCTTTTAGGGAAAAGGGTTTTATTAAACTTTCTTCTATCTCTGGCGAGGAAAATTGACTTATTTGTGTGATCCAGTCAGCAGCGAGTTTTACCATAGTAACCTGATTATATAATTTAATATTGGGCAGGCCATATCCCCCAGCCTCTTTGTCAAGATACAGCAATCTTTTAGCTAGTCTGACCCTTCCCTTTCCCCATAGAAAAGAGTTACATTCTTTTTCATAATTCTTCAAGTCAGTATTTTTGAGAAATATAGGTAAATTTTGCAGTAAATACAATAGACGGGGGAATAAAAAAGTCTTCAGAATCGTGATTTTGGCTGATAAAGCTATGGGAAGTGGTCTCCATCCATCTAGAAGCCTCTTACTTTCTTGAAAGAACTTTGAAAAATTTAAGCTATACCATAATCCTGGGTTATTACTTACATTTATACCCAGGTATTTAATTTGTTCTACCTCGTGAAAGGGATGCTTAATCTGCTGCCCACAAGGTTTTCTAATCCAAAGTATTTCTGACTTACCCTGATTGACCTTATAGCCAGAAAACGCACTGAATTCCTCTATTAATTCTAATAATATTGGTATAATTTGCGATGTTCTAGGCAAGAAGAGTATTATATCATCTGCGTATAGTGCCAAAGACACCCTGCCATCTCCTACCTTTACCCCCGGTAAGCTTTGTCTCAGCCTTATAGCAAATGGTTCTAGTGACAAATTAAATAGCAAGGGTGACAACGGGCACCATTGTCTTGTTCCTTTTGTTAACCTTATTTTTGGCGACAGTTGACCATTTATTTGAAGGCAGGAGTATGGTGTATTGTAAATCAGTTTCACAAAATTGTAAAAATTCCCTGTTAGGCCAAATTGTGTTAGTGTAGTGAACAGGTGGTCCCAATTAATTAAATCGAAAGCCTTTTCAGCATCTAATGTTATTAGGGCTACATCATTTTCACAGTTTTTTCCTTTGGCCTTAGTTTCATTCCAGTAATGATTTAAAGTCATTAGAACTTTTCTTATATTTTTTGAAACATTTCTCCCTGGCATAAACCCTGATTGATCCTGATGGATCAACTTATTTATGTACTTTTTTAATCTGTCTGCAATTATTGATGTGAGAAGTTTATAATCATTGTTTAGTAATGATATTGGTCTATATGCATTTGGATTTTCTGGGTCTTTACCTTTTTTATATATTAATGTGACTGTGGATGCAGAAAACAAGTCAGATCCTGAAAAGTTATCCCTAAAGTACTGATTAAAGAGGTCACCTAACGTGCCGGGTAATTCATTTTTCAGGATTCTATAAAATTCCACTGGAATTTGATCTGGCCCTGGAGACTTATTCAGTTTGGCCTTTCCTATTCCTTTAATAATTTCCTCTTCTGTTATCGGCAACTTTAATTCCAATAATTCATCTGGGTCTATTTCTGGTAGAGTAACTTTTCCCCAAAACTGTTATTTTATCTTTTTATCACATGCTCCTGCCATATTAATTTCCTTGTAATATTCATACATTGCCTGTCTTATTTTACTCGCAGTTGTGTACCTTGTCTCCCCAATTTTAATTGAGGTTAGATATCTTTTCTCAACCTGCCTGTTCTTCATTATTTTAGATAATACTTTAGCTGACCTTCCATGATGGCTGGTGAAAAAAGCATTCATTTTTTTTTCCTGTTTAGCTATTTTTATTTTCAGGAAGTTCTCTCTTTCTGTCTTTGCCTTTGTATAGTCAACCCAGCTTTTCTCATTAGGCGTACTAATATAGGCTTTATACTTATTTTTTAGTTGGTTTGCCAACTGCACATCCATTGCTGTGGTTTTTTTCCTCCATTTAACCATATAGGCCTTTATTTCTCCCCGAAGGACTGCCTTGGCAGCCTCCCAGAATATTTCGATCTTATGGTAATAATTTTTGTTTTCATCATAGTATAGTTTCCATTTTTTTATTAAAAACCTATTAAAGTCGCTATCCTGAACTAAGAATCTGGGGAAATAAAAATTGTTAACACCGCTCTTCTGCTTCCTAATCCCGTCTATCTCCAGACCTACAATTGCGTGATCTGAGATTAGTATATCCTGGATCATAGGATTAAGATCAAGTGAAAACATAGCTTCACTTATTAGAAACAGATCTATCCGAGACATCACTTTATGTGTCTTAGACTCGCATGTAAATGCTCTTATATCTGGGTTTTTTATTCGCCAAATATCAAAAAGATTCAACTTGCTACGAAAAGAGGCGAATAATTTTTCTTCCGCTTTCCTACCTATCTGGGAGTAGCCCTGTCTAATTCTATCCATAATTGGACTGGTTGTCATGTTAAAATCCCCGGCAAAGATCAGATTTTTATTAATATATGGAAATAATTTAACATATATGTTTTCCCAGAACACTGGATCTAACTCATTTGGGCCATATATATTGCAGATTACTAGGTGTGTATTACCGTGTTCTACTTCAACTATGATGTATCTCCCCTCTGGGTCCTGTATTTGGTTAACAATTTTGTACATAAAATTTCTTGCAAATAATATTGCGACCCCTCTCTTGCGTTTCGGTCCAGGTGCGGATACTATCTCACCTACCCAGTTACATTTAAGTTTAACAATCTCCGCATCTTGCAAATGCGTCTCTTGTATAAGAGCAATATCTGGTTTATTTTTTTTTAGCAATTTTAAAATTATACTCCTCTTTGCTGGGGAAGTTATTCCCCCAACATTCCATGACAGAATATTAACTATTTTAAACTTTGAAACTGGATTAATATCAAAGAGAGCAAAACAAAGTAAAAAAAAAAAAAAAAAAAAAGAAAGAAGGAAAACAAAAGACAAAAACCTGTACAAACAATAAAAACTCTTTACTCTGCATACCATATCTCTGTACATCTAAGCTTGACACCATCATAGATTCAATACATTTATAATCTAAAAAGAGTAGAGCCCTTATAATGGCCCTTATGTAGTTGTTATTGATGTCATACATTGCAAAGCTAAACAGGGCACCACCTCTCATCCTATATCATCAGCTATAGTGTGCTAATAAAATCTTGAGCTTCTTTTGCCGTTTTCAATATCACATTTTCATTATTAACTTTCAAACAAATTTTTGCTGGATATATGAGCCTCGCCTGTACACCTCTCTGTATTAAGGTTGTGCAATAGGGGGACATTTCCCTGCGTTTCATTTGTGTTTCCATTGAGTAATCTTGAAACAGAAGTATCCTATTCTGACCTACCATTAGCGTGCTTTTCTGTTTAAATTGTCTCATTATTATAACCTTCGCTTGGAAATTCAGGTATTTTATCATAATAGGTCTTGGTTTAATTGTACTTTCATGGCCCGTTTTAGGAGGTCCTAATCTGTGTGCCCTTTCTACCATGAATAATGAATCTGTAATTTGCAGACCTAATAACGTTGGCAGTTCTTGCGAGGCAAATTTATTTAGGTCCTGGGGCATAATAGATTCTGGCAAACCCACTATTTTTATATTATTCCTGCGTGACTGGTCTTCTAATTCCTCTACTTTGGCTTGAAGTTTTAATATTGTTACTTCCTGAGCTTTGACTTTCTTATCTTGTAGTCCTGCCTGGTCCTCAAGATCTGAGACTCTTAATTCTACCTCTGCTATCCTTTTTGAAAATTGCCTAACCTCCTCCGCGAGGCCAGAAATATCATTTTTAATAGCATTAAATTGTGGCATTATTAAATCAGTAATTTGTTGCATAAGTGTCTGAGTCTCCTGTTTATCAGATTGTACTAATTGTGGCTCCATACTGGTTTCTAACTCCAAATTTTTTGTTACTTTCTTATCACGTTTAGTTGGCATTGCTGGCGATTTTTTTGCTTGTGTGATAAATCTATCCATGTGTTTGTGCGAATGTACTTTCCCTACTTATACCCTGTCCGTGTGGGTATAATTAATTTATCAAACTGGTAAAGTGCAACAGAAGGTGTATATATACATATATATGCACATACACACACATATACGTGCCGTGTATGAGCGAGAGAAAAAAAAAAAAAAAACATATACCTGTGCAATTGGACACCACAAGGTGAGGTGTATGTTACCCTGCCCTATCAGTGCAGGTGAAAGTGCGAATAAAGATGATCAAAAAACCCCCAAAAAAGAACAAAACCACAATAGAAAAAAAATAGTGATAAAAAATATAAAGGAAAAAAGCAAGTGAAAACAAGAAAGGGAAAAAAAAAGAAAGAAAAAACTATTTAAACGCTGAATTCAGCTTCAGTGAGGTGTGTTAAACGCCAGCCCTTGTTATTTCTGATTTTCCTAAAACCTCTTTTGATGCAAATTTATCAGAGCTAGAATATACAGACAGTTTTTACAATATCAGAAGGTGGAGAACATGAATTCCTATGGTTGTATGCATATAATTAAACAGTTAAGTAGTATATATTTGACCCTATCATCAAACACCACAGATTACCCTCTTTTTCTTGCAAGACTTCAAACACAAAAAACAGTATCCCCAATCTTTCTAGCCCAGCTTTGGCAGACTATTTTGTTATCTTGAACTCTGTTACACTATATAAAACATTTTCTTATATTCCAAGATTTTTAACCACGCTCACAGATGACACATGTATGTCCATATTCAGGTATCACTGTTCCTGTGTTGGCCTGAGCTCTGTATGTCAATAATATTTGCAGAAAACAGTAACACCAGAAAAAAACACTTCTCCCAGAAAAGGCAGTTCCTCCAAATGTCTAGAATTGTTACAAAGTTACTTATCTTAGGCTCGTGTTGTAATCCGCTCTTGGGTAGCTTCTGTCCCCAGATATAGGTGGTATGGGGTAACCATGCAGATTTTAGCCTTTTTAGGCCCTTTAACAGCAGACACCCCTTTCAAATAAGCAGCTGTATAGACAAAAAATGTCAAATAAAAAGTACCTTCTCTTTTCTTGTTTATATCCAGTTGTCAACCGGGACCTTCCTTTCTCTGTGGAGTTGATAGCTTGTTTGCTACTGGATACTCATCAATTGCTTGCCCTTGGGCCGGGTCTTATCTCCACTTCTTTCTATTTATTTACTCCGGGGCTACCGCGGGCTGTGTCAACCAGAGGTCCTCCGGTGCAGCTCACCTCCGCGGCGTCTCCACTCTATGCCGGACCATTAATGCCGCTCTCGATCACACCTTCTCTCTGTTTCCTCCGGGACCACTGCAGGCTATGTATGCCAGGAGCCCTCAGGTGTATTTCGCCTCCACGGCGTCTCCACTCTATGGCGCACCAGTGATGCCGCCCTCGATCACTCCTTCTCTCTATTTGCTCCGGAACCACCACAGGCTGTGTCAGCCAAAAGCCCTCAGGTGCAGCTCACCTCCGCGGCGTCTCCACTTTATGCCGCGCCGGAAACGCTGTCCTCGACCACTCCTCGGACCGGCTCTACAGGCGTCCACACTGGGTAGCACACCAGGCCTGTGTTCTCTTTCGGTCCTCCGCTTGTCTGGGTTACTCAGTGGCTTTGTGTCCTTACACTGACACCAACACTTCCTCGTTGTGATACCATCTCATCCAGGTGAGAGGTCAGTGCTTCAAATTTAGCCTTAGTTCTCTGTTTGTAGAGATAGATAAGCAGAGCAGCTTCTGCCACGAAGCTTAATTAGGCATATATAGACTTCCGCATCTGGGACCGAGTGGTCCGTTATCCAGGCCGGTATTAGCCGGCAAAGGCGTCCTATGATGTGGGAAGTTGTTGGTAGGCCCCGCGAGCCTAGTGGAGAGACCTTACAGCGTGCACACTCTCCTTCCCCCAACCGGAAGTCCAGAGAATGCAATCTTAATCAACTTTCCAATTTACTATCTTATTTGTTTTGTTCCCTTGGTATCCTTTGTTTAAAAGCATACCTAGGTAGACTCAGGAGCTGCTGATTGGTGGCTGCACATATATGTCTCGTTATTGGCTCACTCGTGCATTGCTGTTTCTTCAACTAAGGATACCAAGAGAATAAAGGAAATTAGATAGTAGAACTATTTGGGTTTCATGTCCCTTTAAAACACAGTTTTCTAGGCTTACTAATGTTTCAAATAGAGCAGGTGAAAAACTAATCATAGACAGGTGCTCCCTCACTGACTACACAAAAGGATTGGGTAATGGACACTTCTGGGACATGATATTTGTTATTCCATCCCTTCTCCTCCCATATAAGTGGATTGCCTCTCGCAGGGTGCAAGGAGAAGCTATTTTCTGTTGTATGTAAACATGCTTGACCCTGGAAGCTAGTTTCTGGAAGTATGTTAAATTAATTTGCTTGACACTTGGGCATCTATTTATCAAAGCGTCAACTTACTTGCATTCGCCGGCACCAATACGCTCGACTAAGATCGCCTAACATCGCTGCCGCGGACCTGAATACGTAATACTTTCTGCAAAATTATCAAAGAAAGCTGTCAAAAAGCTGCGCACCAAGTACGGTGCAATGAGCAGCGGACTGTTGTTAACTAACAGTCATCGATCTCGCTGCTCTTCGGCTTTTTTGGTACCCTGTCACTAAACACCCTAGTTTAGTTTTAGTTGCGGCAGGGTCCGGGAGCGGCGGGATAGGGGTTAATAACTTTTATTTAGGTGGCGGCGGTGTAGGTATGGCAGATTAGGGGTTAATAAGTATAATGTAGGTGGCGGCGGTGTAGGGGGCGGCAGATTAGGGGTATTTAGACTCGGGGTACATGTTAGGGTGTTAGGTGTAAACGTTACCATAGGAATCAATGGGATATCGGGCAGCAGCGAACATAAGCTTTCGCTGCTTTCCGACTCCCATTGATTCCTATGGCAGGATTGAAAACCAGGTACGCTGGGCCGGAATAGTGGCGAGCGTACCTGGTAGGTATTTGCTAACTTACAAAAGTAGTCAGATAGTGCCGAACTTGCGTTCGGAACATCTGTAGTGACGTAAGCATCGATCTGTGTCGGACTGAGTCCGTCGGATCGTATGTTACTTCACAAAATTCTACTTTTGCCGGTCTGTAGGGTTTGATAACTAAGGGGAATCAGGCTCGCCACAAATACGCTGCGGAATTCCAGCGTATTTGCGGTTGACGGCTTGATAAGTAGAAGCATTGGGATTAAAATAGCAGGGGTTGATTGTAGTGTTTCTGGGTATCTAAATATTGCAAGCATTTTCCCAAAATGGGGTTAAAAAAAGCTAATGATTTAGAATTGTTGAGCATTTTAAAAGATCAGCAAAGGTGCACATTGTCTTTGCTAATAAAGATATCTGCTTCTCCCAGGTGCCACAGAAATCATTTTCATGAAAGAGTCTTTACACTGCTGTTATGGTTCTACAGTGTGAAGTAAAAATTAGTTTGGAAAATAGCATTTTTATCCTAAATATAGACTTGACACATCTACATATGTGTGTGTATGTATGTATATATATATATATATATATATATATATATATATATATATATACACACATACCATTAAGAGAAATATTTTTCATGTAATGATATGTTTAAAAAAAAAAAAAAAAAGTGTTCCTGCATGATTCAGACAGCATACTATTTGGTATCCTTGATATCTTTGTTGAAGGAGCAACAGTGCACTACTTAGGAGCTAGCTGAACAAATTGGGTGAGCCTATGACAAGAGTCAAATATCTGCAGCCACCAATCAACCGCTAGCTTCCAGTAATGTGTTGCTGTGCCTGAGCCAACCTAGGTATGTTTTTCTCTTTTTCAACAAAAGAAATCAAGAAAATGAGGCAAATTATAATAGAAGTAAATTGGAAAGTTAAAATTACATGCTCAATCTGCAACTCCTATGAGTTACTAAACAGTTAAAAACTTGTGTATTCTCGAACAGTAACTGGAATGCAAACATAACCAAAAAGTGAAAACTCTACATACATGTAGGGTGACACCAGCTTAAAGGGACAGTATGCACTCATTTTCATATAACTGCATGTAATAGACACTACTATAAAGAATAAGATGCACAGATACTGATATAAAAATCCAGTATAAAATGGTTTAAAAACGTACTTAGAAGCTTTCAGTTTAGCTCTGTTGAAAAGGCAGTTGGAAAGCCCACTGCAAGTGGGAAATAAGACACTCCCCCCTCCCCCTTCTTTTGCATATGAAAAGACCCTTTACACAAACAGGAGCAAGCTGGAGAAGGTAGCTGACGGTATTCAAATAAAACTTTGGGGCTTGGTTAGGAGTCTGAAAATCAGAGCAATGTTATTTAAAAATAAGCAAAATTATACATTTAGAAAAACAAAACAAAAACTTTATGGGCTTTATAAATAGATCATCTACAAAACATTTGTGCAAAGAAAAAATTAGTGTATAATGTCCCTTTAAAGTTTGCTTTATTCTGTAGAGAATTGTTGATTGTTCCAAATCAGAAATGACTCATTATGCTGGGGATGTGTTAGAGACTACTGAAAACGTTCCTCTAGTCTAGGCCAATGTTAAAAGAAAGCTGACCGCTGAACAGACAATGCTTAACCACTGTCAGTACAATATACAGATATTACATAATACCTATGTACTAATGAGCTGTTGAATTTGAATATATCCTTATTTTATATTCTGACTGTGTAGGTCTTCTTTGCTATGTTAAAAGGACATGAAACCCAAAATATTTATTTAATGATTCAGGTAGAGAATACAATTTTAATCAACAATCCAGTGTACTTCTATGATCTAATTTGCTTAATTCTTTAGATATCCTTTGTTGAAGAAATAGCAATGCACATGGGTGAGCCAATCACATGAAGCATCTATATGCAGCCACCAATCAACAGCTAATGAGCCTATCTATGTATGCTTTTCAACAAAGGATATCAAGAGAATTAAATAAATTAGATAATAGAATGAAATTGGAAAGTTGTTTAAAATGGCACTCTCTTTCTAAAATATGAAAGAAAGAAATGTGGGGTTTACGTCGCCATAGCCTTCTCAGGCAGTCAACAGGTTAATTACTGAAATTCCTGAGGTTTCTTTAAGGTACACCCTGCCTTTAGCTTAGTGTGACCAGGTGACCCACATTTTATTGGGATTCTCCATTTTTCAGGTACTGGTTCCAATGTATCCATGAAATCTAAAAGTGATGTGGAGCATCCCTTTTTAAATGTTGATATTTGTGCTTGCAATGCCTATCTCTTGGCAAGTGTCATGATGTAATTGCATTGTCTCACTCATTAGTCTTTGACGAGCCCTAATCCTAAAAACAACATTTTCCTGTATGCCATGCTGCAGTAGGTAGGGTTGGGGCAGAATACTGTGTGACTAAAAAGAGAAATTTGGAAACGTTTTTTTTTTAATTTCAGTCCACAAATTAAGTAAAACTCTTTCCATAAGAAATACATTTATTGGTCTTTATTACTAATGATTAAAATGATATGTATACAAAGCAGTACCCTTAGGGCAGCGGACAAACTATTGTTTATTACGTGGTTAAATGTGCTCTATTAGTTGGCAGTCTTACTCCTTCACACCGTGTATGTGATTTATGTATCTTCTGACAGCTCTGTGCATAGAGTTCAAATCAGGGAAGATTTTCATTACTGCTAATGTTGCAGCACTAGTGCAAATGGACAAGGTTTGAAGAAGAAGCCTCTGGAATTTAAAAGTCACTGGCGATCATCTAAATGGTTTTTATTAGAACAAATATCCATTTCTTTATGAAACAGGAAACGTGAATAATCAGAGAAAATCTTCCACATCACAAGGATCCTTTAGCGCAGAGCCTATAGAATCAACTTCTTATCTGCTCTTCAGTAACCTGTATTGTGCTTGCAGATTCTTAGAGTAGAAAGCCAGAAATGATCAGCAGGGCAAAAGATTCAGTCACATTGCAACATTTCCTATCATCATGATTGCTAGCTTTGCCTTTACAGTCCGTGATATGCTCACTTGTTTGTTAAATTAGCCAGCACTGATACTTTTTTGAACTATAGTTCCACCTATTTTTATGGGCAAACATACAGTAAATAGCGAGGGTCTATAGATCGAGTTTATTTCAAAGAGTATAGACTTACTGGAAAATGTAAGGTTCTACATTTTGGAAGTAAAAATAAACAGCCAATCTATTATTTAAATGGGACTAGATTTAGCCAAACAAAGGAGGAAGGGGATTAAGCAGTAGTAATAGATAACAAGTTATTAAGATACTAGCATGTATTAAGAGGCATTGATGCAAGAGAGGAAAGCATAATTCTGTCACTAGATAAATCCCTGGTAAGACCTCACCTTGAGTATGGAGTGCAGTTCTGGGGACCGATCTAAAAAAAAAAGACACTGCAGACTTAGCAAAAGTTCAGAGAAGGGCCACAAAGCTTATAAGGGGAATTGAGAATTTAAGCTATGAGGAGAGGTTAGCAAAACTGGGTCTGTTTTCTCTAGAAAAAAGGCGCTTGATATGATTACTTTAGATAAATATATTCAAGGCCCATATACAGAGATGGCAAAAGCTCTGTTTATTCCAAGAACCTTGTTTGTGACAAGAGGTCACAATTGAAGGCTGGAGGAAAGGAGATTTATTCTCCTGCAAAGTAAATGTTTCTTCACTGTAAGAGGGAGCAAATTGTGGAACTCATTAACTGAGGAGGAAGTAAATGCCAATACCTTAGATGCATTTAAAAATGGTTTACATACATTTCTGGCTAGAAACAGAATTCTTGAGTTGAATGTGTCACCTTTTTAATGGGATTAATTTAAGCTCAACTGGAGCTTTTTCATAAGTATGTTAAGATTTGTTTAGGTTGATCTCGATGGACTTCTGTTTTTTTTTTCCAACCTCATCTATTATGTTACTACAATGGCCGTTGAAAGAGGGAATGTAGCTGGAAATTAAAGGGTCATGAAATTAAAACCTCATATTCCGTCATCCCCAGTGACTAAAAGATGTTATTCCTTATCCTTTCAGACTCTAACACTTCTAATGTGTGTCACCCCTCCCATCAGCCCAGTTATCACTCTGTCCTTAATCAGCCAAAACCTACCTTCACAAGAGTTATCATATTACTATGTAAGGAACACTTGCCGCCACCTACCCAAATAACTTTGATTATAGATACTAGTGCCCTTCTCACATTATTAATAAATTCAACCCAGATAAGAAAAGTGGAGCAGGCTGAAAAAAATAATTTTGGTCAACCATTATGTTATCCTGATAGAATATGGCCAAAAATTAAGTGTCCCCACAGTTCCTGGTTTACTTTTTTCCCTCACTCTGTATGCTACCCTTGGGGACAACACATTCCTTTAACACAAACAGGAAGCCATGTTTTACCATCAGGACACCAAGCACACAGTCAGTGAATGTCAGATCTTATCTTGCAGCAACAGGAACTCACTTCAGATCATGCTCCTATATCCCATCCTTCTGATGGAGTCCTGCATAAAAAAAACACATTTGCTGCCTTTCATGGAAGCTCAGGGAGTATTTATAGCCAAGCAGGCCACAGGACAACCCTGTAAGAGATACGTTAGTGACAAATTCATACTGTTTAGCTGAAAACAGTGGTGGTCTGAGATGGGAGGTTAAACTGAACCATAAATAGTGAACATGGGCAACAGGCCAGACATAAGGCCTCTACCACTGGGTGCTCTCATAAACAAGTATTGCATCTAGTTTATGCTTGTATGTGAGAGGAATGTGGTGCAATTGGGCCTTCTCTGCTGCTCAGTTAAATATGGAACTAAAAAAAGTGCAGCGAGAGACTACAGCATATCCACTGTGTCTGTCTTAATACATAGGAACCCCAGTATCCATGTATAGGAGAAGAAACTGATATGTGACTGACATGTAAGTGAACACCCTGTTGCTTGAAAGAAGGATGTACAGGAACACATTATCAGATATCTGCTCTTTGTCATTAATTTATTATTATAGTTAAGGATTTATATTACTGTGAGGAATTGGTGGCCAAGTCTAGAACTTCTTATGGTCCATTTATGCTTTGAATGTGGTTTCCCAAGCATACCCCCAACCTTTTCCATATGCCTTCCCAGACTGGGAGGCCTAGTCTGCCTGAGGTAGATGTGGGTGGGGTTGCAGAAGTGTTCAGTGAGGAGGACTAAGCTTTTTATAAGCGGGGTCACAGGACTGTGGGCAGAGTCTGTATGTATCACAGGCAGTCACTTATATAGAAACCAGGACATTTGCACTGAAGGGAAAACTGCAGGAAGGAAAGAGGGGCAAAGCTCCCATAGTGTGACAATCATGCAATATATAGTAAAGTTGGGAGATCTGTGTCAAGATATCTGGAACAAAACAAAAAAATATTCAAGGAGCTTTCTAGGGAGACAAAACTTATATAGTTATTATGAATATTTTTTATTTAATTATTTAGTTAAAGGGGCAGGAAAGCCTAAAATTTTCTTTGATGATTTGGGTAGAACATACAATTTTAAAGAACTTTTCAATTTACTTCCATTATCAAATTTGCTTTGTTCTCTTGTTATCCTTTGCTGAAGGAACAACATTGCACTACTGGGCAGGAAGATGAACACATCTAGTCAGCCAATCACAAAAGACAAATATGTGCAGGCACCAATTAGCAACAGTTCCCACTAGTGTAGGATATGTGCGTATTCTTTTACAACAAGGGATACCAAGAGAACAAAGCACATTTGAAAAAAGAAGTGAATTTAAAAGTGTATTAAAATTACATGCTCTGTCAGAATCGTTCAAGTTTAATTTTGACTTTCCTATCCCTTTAATAATTTAACTAAAATATGGTTGAGCTCCTTACAAATTAGTAAACTCCATAGGGCAACATAAGATTTTAGAAATTTGTATTGCTTCATTATTTAGTGAGTCACAAGTCTTGTCTCATTCTCCTACATGATACTAGACATGGGCATTTGTTTAGTTACAAATGCACATTCATAAATAAAACACGGATATTTGTCTTGTTTTAACTAGAGCCGCGGCTCCCTGGGCCTGCACTAAAGTAGAAGGTCCTTTAGTGCAGGCCCTGGGAGCCACGATGCTAAGCCTCCTATTAGCACTGCAGGGGCTCTGTGCAGCAGAAGAGGAGGTTAAAGGGACACTGAACCCAATTTTTTTCTTTTGTGATTCAGATAGAGCATGAAATTTTAAGCAATTTTCTAATTTACTCCTATTATCAAATTTTCATCATACTCTTGGTATCTTTATTTGAAATGCAAGAATATAAGTTTAGATGCTGGTCCATTTTTGGTGAACAACCTGGGTTGTCCTTGCTGATTGGTGGATAAATTAATCCACCAATAAAAAAGTGCTGTCCAGAGTTCTGAACAAAAAAAAGCTTAGCAAGAGAACAAAGAAAAATTGATAATAGGAGTAAATTAGAAAGTTGCTTAAAATTGCATGTTCTATCTAAATCACGAAAGAAAACATTTGGGTTCAGTGTCCCTTTACGCACTTAGGTATTTTAGTTGCTCTAGGTGAAGTTTCTTTCATGTAATTAGCAAGAGTCCATGAGCTAGTGACGTATGGGATATACATTCCTACCAGGAGGGGCAAAGTTTCCCAAACCTCAAAATGCCTATAAATACACCCCTCACCACACCCACAAATCAGTTTTTACAAACTTTGCCTCCTATGGAGGTGGTGAAGTAAGTTTGTGCTAGATTCTACGTTGATATGCGCTCCGCAGCAGGTTGGAGCCCGGTTTTCCTCTCAGCGTGCAGTGAATGTCAGAGGGATGCGAGGAGAGTATTGCCTATTTGAATTCAATGATCTCCTTCTACGGGTCTATTTCATAGGTTCTCTGTTATCGGTCGTAGAGATTCATCTCTTACCTCCCTTTTCAGATCGACGATATACTCTTATATATACCATTACCTCTACTGATTCTCGTTTCAGTACTGGTTTGGCTTTCTACTACATGTAGATGAGTGTCCTGGGGTAAGTAAGTCTTATTTTCTGTGACACTCTAAGCTATGGTTGGGCACTTTTATATAAAGTTCTAAATATATGTATTCAAACATTTATTTGCCTTGACTCAGGATGTTTAACGTTCCAGTCAGTTTCATATTTGGGATAATGCATATGAATAAATCAATTTTTTTCTTACCTTAAAATGTGACTTTTTTCCCTGAGGGCTGTTAGGCTCGCGGGGGCTGAAAATGCTTCATTTTATTGCGTCATTCTTGGCGCTGACTTTTTTGGCGCAATTTTTTTTTTCTGTTTCCGGCGTCATACGTTTCGCCGGAAGTTGCGTCATTTTTGACGTTTTTTTGCACCAAAGGTGTCGGCGTTCCGGATGTGGCATCATTTTCTCCACATTATTTAAGTCTCATTATTTATTGCTTCTGGTTCCTAGAAGCTTGTTCACTGGCATTTTTTCCCATTCCTGAAACTGTCATTTAAGGAATTTGATCAATTTTGCTTTATATGTTGTTTTTTCTATTACATATTGCAAGATGTCCCAGATTGACACTGAGTCAGAAGATACTTCTGGAAAAACGCTGCCTGGTGCTGGATCTACCAAAGTTAAGTGTATCTGCTGTAAACTTGTGGTATCTGTTCCTCCAGCTGTTGTTTGTAATGAATGTCATGACAAACTTGTTAATGCAGATATTTCCTTTAGTAATGTTACATTACCTGTTGCTGTTCCGTCAACATCTAATACTCAGAGTGTTCCTGTTAACATAATAGATTTTGTTTCTAAATCCATTAAGAAGGCTATGTCTGTTATTCCTCCTTCTAGTAAACGTAAAAGGTCTTTTAAAACTTCTCATTTTTCAGATGAATTTTTAAATGAACATCATCATTCTGATTCTTATAATGGTTCCTCTGGTTCAGAGGATTCTGTCTCAGAGGTTGATGCTGATAAATCTTCATATTTATTCAAAATGGAATTTATTCGTTCTTTATTAAAGAAGTCTTAATTGCATTAGAAATAGAGGATTCTGGTCCTCTTGATACTAAATCTAAACGTTTAAATAAGGTTTTTAAATCTCCTGTAGTTATTCCAGAACTTTTTCCTGTCCCTGATGCTATTTCTGAAGTAATCTCCAGGGAATGGAATAATTTGGGTAATTCATTTACTCCTTCTAAACGTTTTAAGCAATTATATCCTGTGCCATCTGACAGATTAGAATTTGGGGACAAAATCCCTAAAGTTGATGGGGCTGTCTCTACTCTTGCTAAGCGTACTACTATTCCTACGGCAGATAGTACTTCCTTTAAGGATCCTTTAGATAGGAAGATTGAATCCTTTCTAAGAAAAGCTTACTTATGTTCAGGTAATCTTCTTAGACCTGCTATATCTTTAGCGGATGTTGCTGCAGCTTCAACTTTTTGGTTAGAAGCTTTAGCGCAACAAGTTACAGATCATAATTCTCATAGCATTGTTAATCTTCTTCAACATGCTAATAACTTTATTTGTGATGCCACCTTTGATATCATTAGCGTTGATGTCAGGTATATGTCTCTAGCTATTTTAGCTAGAAGAGCTTTATGGCTTAAAACTTGGAATGCTGATATGTCTTCTAAGTCAACTTTGCTTTCCCTTTCTTTCCAGGGTAATAAATTATTTGGTTCTCAGTTGGATTCTATTATCTCAACTGTTACTGGAGGGAAAGGAACTTTTTTATCACAGGATAAAAAATCTAAAGGTAAATTTAGGTCTAATAATCGTTTTCCTTCCTTTCGTCACAATAAGGAACAAAAGCCTGATCCTTCGCCCACAGGAGCGGTATCAGTTTGGAAACCATCTCCAGTCTGGAATAAATCCAAGCCTTTTAGAAAACCAAAGCCAGCTCCCAAGTCCACATGAAGGTGCGGCCCTCATTCCAGCCCAGCTGGTAGGGGGCAGATTACGATTTTTCGAAGAAATTTGGATCAATTCAATTCACAATCTTTGGATTCAAAACATTATTTCAGAAGGGTACAGAATTGGCTTCAAGATAAGGCCTCCTGCAAAGAGATTTTTTCTTTCCCGTGTCCCAGTAAATCCAGCGAAGGCTCAAGCATTTCTGAAATGTGTTTCAGATCTAGAGTTGGCTGGAGTAATTATGCCAGTTCCAGTTCTGGAACAGGGGCTGGGGTTTTATTCAAATCTCTTCATTGTACCAAAGAAGGAGAATTCCTTCAGACCAGTTCTGGATCTAAAAATATTGAATCGTTATGTAAGGATACCAACATTCAAAATGGTAACTATAAGGACTATCCTGCCTTTTGTTCAGCAAGGGCATTATATGTCCACAATATATTTACAGGATGCATATCTGCATATTCCGATTCATCCAGATCACTTTCAGTTTCTGAGATTCTCTTTCCTAGACAAGCATTACCAGTTTGTGGCTCTGCCGTTTGGCCTAGCAACAGCTCCAAGGATTTTTTACAAAGGTTCTCGGTGCCCTTCTGTCTGTAATCAGAGAACAGGGTATTGTGGTATTTCCTTATTTGGACGATATCTTGGTACTTGCTCAGTCTTCACATTTAGCAGAATCTCATACGAATCGTCTTGTATTGTTTCTTCGAGAACATGGTTGGAGGATCAATTTACCAAAAAGTTCATTGATTCCTCAGACAAGGGTAACCTTTTTAGGTTTCCAGATAGATTCAGTGTCCATGACTCTGTCTCTGACAGACAAGAGACGTCTAAAATTAATTTCAGCTTGTCAAAACCTTCAGTCTCAATCATTCCCTTCGGTAGCCTTATGCATGGAAATTCTAGGTCTTATGACTGCTGCATCGGACGCGATCCCCTTTGCTCGTTTTCACATGCGACCTCTTCAGCTCTGTATGCTGAACCAGTGGTGCAGGGATTACACAAAGATATCTCAATTAATATTTTTAAAACCGATTGTACGACACTCTCTGACGTGGTGGACAGATCACCATCGTTTAGTTCAGGGGGCTTCTTTTGTTCTTCCGACCTGGACTGTAATTTCAACAGATGCAAGTCTGACAGGTTGGGAAGCCGTTTGGGGGTCTCTGACAGCACAAGGGGTTTGGGAATCTCAGGAGGTGAGATTACCAATCAATATTTTGGAACTCCGTGCAATTTTCAGAGCTCTTCAGTCATGGCGTCTTCTAAAGAGAGAATCGTTCATTTGTTTTCAGACAGACAATGTCACAACTGTGGCATACATCAATCATCAAGGAGGGACTCACAGTCCTCTGGCTATGAAAGAAGTATCTCGAACACTGGTATGGGCGGAATCCAGCTCCTGTCTAGTTTCTGCGGTTCATATCCCAGGTATAGACAATTGGTAAGCGGATTATCTCAGTCGCCAAACGTTACATCCGGGCGAATGGTCTCTTCACCCAGAGGTATTTCTTCAGATTGTTCAAATGTGGGGACTTCCAGAAATAGATCTGATGGCTTCTCATCTAAACAAGAAACTTCCCAGGTATCTGTCCAAATCCAGGGATCCTCAAGCGGAAGCAGTGGATGCATTGTCACTTCCTTGGAAGTATCATCCTGCCTATATCTTTCCGCCTCTAGTTCTTCTTCCAAGAGTAATCTCCAAGATTCTGAAGGAATGCTCGTTTGTTCTGCTGGTGGCTCCAGCGTGGCCTCACAGGTTTTGGTATGCGGATCTTGTCCGGATGGCCTCTTGCCAACCGTGGACTCTTCCATTAAGACCAGACCTTCTGTCGCAAGGTCCTTTTTTCCATCAGGATCTCAAATCCTTAAATTTAAAGGTATGGAGAGTGAACGCTTGATTCTTAGTCAAAGAGGTTTCTCTGACTCTGTGATTAATACTATGTTACAGGCTCGTAAATCTGTATCTAGGGAGATATATTATAGAGTCTGGAAGACTTACATTTCTTGGTGTCTTTTTCATCATTTTTCCTGGCATTCTTTTAGAATTCCGAGAATTTTACAGTTTCTTCAGGATGGTTTGGATAAAGGTTTGTCTGCAAGTTCCTTGAAAGGACAAATCTCTGCTCTTTCTGTTCTTTTTCACAGAAAGATTGCTAATCTTCCTGATATTCATTGTTTTGTACAAGCTTTGGTTCGTATAAAACCTGTCATTAAGTCAATTTCTCCTCCTTGAAGTTTGAATTTGGTTCTGGGGGCTCTTCAAGCTCCTCCGTTTGAACCTATGCAGTCATTGGACATTAAATTACTTTCTTGGAAAGTTTTGTTTCTTTTGGCCATCTCTTCTGCTAGAAGAGTTTCTGAATTATCTGCTCTTTCTTGTGAGTCTCCTTTTCTGATTTTTCATCAGGATAAGGCGGTGTTGCGAACTTCTTTTAAATTTTTACCTAAGGTTGTGAATTCTAACAACATTAGTAGAGAAATTGTGGTTCCTTCATTATGTCCTAATCCTAAGAATTCTAAGGAGAGATCATTGCATTCTTTGGATGTAGTTAGAGCTTTGAAATATTATGTTGAAGCTACTAAGAATTTCCGAAAGACTTCTAGTCTATTTGTTATCTTTTCCGGTTCTAGGAAAGGTCAGAAGGCCTCTGCCATTTCTTTGGCATCTTGGTTGAAATCTTTAATTCATCATGCTTATGTCGAGTCGGGTAAAACTCCGCCTCAAAGGATTACAGCTCATTCTACTAGGTCAGTTTCTACTTCCTGGGCGTTAAGGAATGAAGCTTCGGTTGATCAGATTTGCAAAGCAGCAACTTGGTCTTCTTTTTCATACTTTTACTAAATTCTACCATTTTGATGTGTTTTCTTCGTCTGAAGCAGTTTTTGGTAGAAAAGTACTTCAGGCAGCTGTTTCAGTTTGATTCTTCTGCTTATAATTTCAGTTTTTTTCATTATAAGATTTAAACTTTATTTTGGGTGTGGATTATTTTCAGCGGAATTGGCTGTCTTTATTTTATCCTTCCCTCTCTAGTGACTCTTGCGTGGAAGATCCACATCTTGGGTAGTCATTATCCCATACGTCACTAGCTCATGGACTCTTGCTAATTACATGAAAGAAAACATAATTTATGTAAGAACTTACCTGATAAATTCATTTCTTTCATATTAGCAAGAGTCCATGAGGCCCACCCTTTTTGTGGTGGTTATGATTTTTTTGTATAAAGCACAATTATTCCAATTCCTTATTTTTTATGCTTTCGCACTTTTTTCTTATCACCCCACTTCTTGGCTATGCGTTAAACTGATTTGTGGGTGTGGTGAGGGGTGTATTTATAGGCATTTTGAGGTTTGGGAAACTTTGCCCCTCCTGGTAGGAATGTATATCTCATACGTCACTAGCTCATGGACTCTTGCTAATATGAAAGAAATGAATTTATCAGGTAAGTTCTTACATAAATTATGTTTTTTCACTTGTAGCAGTGGGACACGAATGGTCAGTATTAGTTTCTTTTTAAATGAGATGAATGCCAAACAGCACCTGCACAGAATATTCAAAATACAAGTATCTTGAATATTTGTAACAAAAGATTCTGCCGAACTGAACATTTTGCATGTCTACAGGATACATTTACTCTCAGGCCAGTATTTATATCATGTCCTACATTCCTCAAAAAATAAAATGAAATATATAGTCCCTTTGAGAGAACTCAGGGGTCTTTTTTTCTTGGCTTCATGTTAAAACAGTGGATGTCTGATTGTTACACTAATACTGCTGTCCAGTAGGTGGTGCTGTAGAATGCTTTATTCAGCTATATAATTTTGTATGTCTTAGAAGACAAGCTTTTTTTTATAATAATCTCATATTTAAATCTTGACATGATATTTAGATTTTTGTAAGGAAAACAATTGAATGTTATACCTTTTAAATGCAGGTTATATTAAAGTATCATAGATAGACCCTGACAATAATTTCAGGGTGTAAATTAATATGACATTTCAAAGGGTTATCAGAAAAAAAAAAGAGGTGGCTTTAGTAACATATTGGGATATATATTTCTTTAAGGAACATCTCAGATGAAAAATATAGATATGGAAATAAATTATAGATTTGTTTTAATAAACAAAAACCAGGAACTGTATTATTCAATTTTAAACTCCACAATTAGAATTCAAGAAGAGTGATTTTTCTTTGGCATATTGTATATAGGGTTGCCACCTTTTCTGGAAAAAAATACTAGCCATGCTTATTAGCATACATTTGCATACATAATTATGCAGCATATATCAGGAACTTCAGCTGCTAGGACTGATTTTAAATGATTATTTATTTATTTATAATTAGATTGCAATACGCTTAGAAAAAGTTTGACCATGATAGCATCTTTATTTCTACATGTAATCTTTATTTTCAGTTTTGTCCTGAACCTTAAAAATACCAGCCATGACTGTAAAATCCTGGCATGGTGGAACACTAATTGTATACATAACACCTTTTTAACAACACCATTTCTGACAGAACATCTTTATTGCCCAATGACTGAATCTTGCCATCTTCTAATGAGCTTGTCCTAAAACAGCAGATGCTGGCCTGTTTTCTCTAGTAGTCAAATAGCATCAAAAAGCTTATTCTCAGATTTGTTAGTACTCTTAAAGGGGCTTTAGACATCTCATGCTTTGGGTATAAAATTGTGCTTTGCCCCACACTTCCTAGAAAAGACAAAAAGCTAATTCTGCAACCTAAGTTTTCAAAATGCTGTAAATTGTTTAAACCAGCTATTTTATTTACAGCATTTTGAAAACCTAGTTTACAGAATTTGCTTTTTGACTTCTCTAGGGAGCACACGGCAATCACAATTCTTTACTTTAAAAAAAATTAAAATGTATATATATCTTTCCACTTCTAAGCTGACAAAAAGGGACGTGATACCCAAATGTTAATGCACTTGAAAGTGATGCAGCATGGTTGCAAAAAGTTGACTAGAAAATATCACCTTAGCATCTCTAAGCAAAAAATGAAGATACTTTACCTCAAAATCTCTTCAGTGGTAAAATCCCATTCCGAAGGCATTTTAAGCAGCCAATAAGGTTGATAGCGTGCATCTGGCATGTGCAGTCACAGTCATGTTATGTCCCTCTACAAACAGAAAGAGAAGCAATATGCCAGGAACAAACAACAGCGAAGTGGCTTGTTCTATGGCCAGTTACCACCTGGGAGTAGCTTCTTTTAGCCCAATTGTGCTTTTCACAGATGAGAACTTTCCTGAAGTATATCAGTCTGATCCCACCTAACAAGGTCAGTCCAGCCCCAAAATACCAGGCAATTCTCCTCTGAATAAGGAACACAGAAACCCCAGATGATCGTTTGGTCACCTAAGAGATGCAGCCATATCCTCTTGGCAAATTGAGCAAGAAGTCCACATATGGGTTCCCTCATCACCCTTAGGGAGATTTTTCCCAGGGTCATAATACATACAGAAAGAGATGAAATCTGCCAGGAATAAACAACAGCTAAGTGACTTGTTCTATGGCCTTTTTACCACCTGTCAGTAGTATTTTTAGCAAACCACTAAGCTGTTGTTTTATCAATGTCCAGTGATACTGTTTATCATGTCCCATGGTAGCATTAGCACGTCACTTGTAGTTTGGGCCCTTGTAATTACAAGACATTTGTGGTTTTTTTTTCTATAGAATAACACATCAGCCAAGTCTAAATGTTTTTTTTTTTTTTTTAATTACAAATTAACATGTTTTTACTACTGATGTTTATCAGTAGCAGAACGCCACCTATCACTTATTTGGAGAAGCCAATCTGGGCTTCGGTCTGCTGACAACAAGACTATTCTATTTATGTGGACAGGGAGTCGGGAAGAAAATAAAATGAATTATTTTATGACTTGAATAAAAATGAAATTAATCTGAGATTTACTGTGGAGTTTCACAAAACAACCATAAATTATTTGGATGTCACTTAAGAAGCGAATAGGCAGTTGGAAAATATCAACTCAAGAACATACAAGAAACCAATAACTAAGAATGCATTATTACCAGTGATCAGCCAAGACCTGTATCTGCAGCAATAGCCAATGGGCAATTTTTACGAATGAAGAGAAATTATACACAAAAAGAAGAAAATCAATCAGAATGTGAAAATTTAGAGCAATAATTTGTAGAAAAAGATATACACATAAAACAATTAAGGAAGCTAAATGAAAGGTAGATAATGCACAAAGATCAACACTATTAGAGGAGAAGAACAAAGATCCAGAAAAAATAAAGAGAGTGCTATATTTGTAACTATATATTGTAATCAGGGGCAGAACTACCATTGGTGCAGCAGGTGCAGTGGTACCAGGGCCCAAGGGCTGTGGGGGCCACATAGTAGTCAGTCTATAAATAGGCTTGTGCAAAATGTGTACAATACTAATACAGGTGAGCCTTTTTATTAGTGCTGGTTGCAGGTGTAGCTACCTATTTATTTATCTATCCTCAAAATCATTTTACAGAGTTACCTTTAAGGGGGGTGGGGCAAAGCATTTTTTGCACCAGGGCCCTCTGTTGAGTGAGTAGGTCAGCTACTGATAGTAGTCAATATAAAAAAAAATGTTGAATCATTAGGAAACATTTGCCCATTTTAAGGGCAGATGACAAATTGAAAAATATAGTAGATGAAGGTTGTCACTTTTCATATATGCATGGGAAACATGGTAGCACCAACACAACTTCATGAAATAAAGAGAAACATTTAATGGTTAATGCATAAAAGCACTTACGAATGTGGTAACAGCAGATGCAGAGCATGTGATTATGTTAAAAAGGGGACTAACTTGTGGGGACTATGACACAGGGAAAATATATCAAAATACAGATTGTATAAATACAGGGAGTGCAGAATTATTAGGCAAGTTGTATTTTTGAGGATTAATTTTATTATTGAACAACAACCATGTTCTCAATGAACCCAAAAAACTCATTAATATCAAAGCTGAATAGTTTTGGAAGTAGTTTTTAGTTTGTTTTTAGTTTTAGCTATTTTAGGGGGATATCTGTGTGTGCAGGTGACTATTATTGTGCATAATTATTAGGCAACTTAACAAAAAACAAATATATACCCATTTCAATTATTTATTTTTACCAGTGAAACCAATATAACATCTCAACATTCACAAATATACATTTCTGACATTCAAAAACAAAACAAAAACAAATCAGTGACCAATATAGCCACCTTTCTTTGCAAGGACACTCAAAAGCCTGCCATCCATGGATTCTGTCAGTGTTTTGATCTGTTCACCATCAACATTGCGTGCAGCAGCAACCACAGCCTCTCAGACACTGTTCAGAGAGGTGTACTGTTTTCCCTCCTTGTAAATCTCACATTTGATGATGGACCACAGGTTCTCAATGGGGTTCAGATCAGGTGAACAAGGAGGCCATGTCATTAGATTTTCTTCTTTTATACCCTTTCTTGCCAGCCACGCTGTGGAGTACTTGGACGCGTGTGATGGAGCATTGTCCTGCATGAAAATCATGTTTTTCTTGAAGGATGCAGACTTCTTCCTGTACCACTGCTTGAAGAAGGTGTCTTCCAGAAACTGGCAGTAGGACTGGGAGTTGAGCTTGACTCCATCCTCAACCCAAAAAGGCCCCACAAGCTCATCTTTGATGATACCAGCCCAAACCAGTACTCCACCTCCACCTTGCTGGCGCCTGAGTCGGACTGGAGCTCTCTGCCCTTTACCAATCCAGCCACGGGCCCATCCATCTGGCCCATCAAGACTCACTCTCATTTCATCAGTCCATAAAACCTTAGAAAAATCAGTCTTGAGATATTTCTTGGCCCAGTCTTGACGTTTCAGCTTGTGTGTCTTGTTCAGTGGTGGTCATCTTTCAGCCTTTCTTACCTTGGCTATGTCTCTGAGTATTGCACACCTTGTGCTTTTGGGCACTCCAGTGATGTTGCAGCTCTGAAATATGGCCAAACTGGTGGCAAGTGGCATCTTGGCAGCTGCACGCTTGACTTTTCTCAGTTCATGGGCAGTTATTTTGCGCCTTGGTTTTTCCACATGCTTCTTGCGACCCTGTTGACTATTTTGAATGAAACGCTTGATTGTTCGATGATCACGCTTCAGAAGCTTTGCAATTTTAAGAGTGCTGCATCCATCTGCAAGATATCTCACTATTTTTGACTTTTCTGAGCCTGTCAAGTCCTTCTTTTGACCCATTTTGCCAAAGGAAAGGAAGTTGCCTAATAATTATGCACACCTGATATAGGGTGTTGATGTCATTAGACCACACCCCTTCTCATTACAGAGATGCACATCACCTAATATGCTTAATTGGTAGTAGGCTTTCGAGCCTATACAGCTTGGAGTAAGACAACATGCATAAAGAGGATGATGTGGTCAAAATACTCATTTGCCTAATAATTCTGCACTCCCTGTAGTTTTATGGAATATATAGAATATCTGGTATCATGTGAAGAATTTGAGATGCAGTACATGGGCCTCATCACCAGGGGGGTCATGAAACCAATTTTTTTCTGATTGGTGGCTGCAGTGCACATAGATGCCTTGTGTGATTGGCTCACCCATGTGCATTGCTATTTATTCAACAAAGGATATCTAAAGAATGAAGCAAATAATAGAAGTAGATTGGATTGTTGTTTAAAATTGTATTCACTATCTGAATCATGAAAGAAAAAAAATGTAGGTTTAATGTCCCTTTAACTGTGGCAGAACATGCTCAGCATTGGCAAAACACTTTATTTCAATGCACAAACGAAAAGTAGAACTTTTGGGTGGCAAGCTATGGAATCAGATCCCCCCCCCCCCCCGAAGAGGAGGAGATAGGTATAAGGTTCTATGTCGTAGATAAATGTTCTGGATATATAAATTAAGAACAAGAAACCCTTAGAGTTTAATTCACAATATGATACACTAAATATCTGGGAATTAATGTATTCTTTACCCTTTATTACTAGTATATTTCAGTCCATATTGAGAACATTGAATTATGGAGAATGTTTGGGCATCAAAAAGCTTTTAGATAAAAGAAAAAGCACAAATATTAGTAAATATACAGATTATCCTTATTAGATTCATGAAAGATGAATTTAAAAGAATATACTAAAAGGATAAGGAACAAAAGAAAGAAGTAAAACTCATTGCACTCTAATAACAAGATTTATATGAAGAGAAGATTAATGTATTAAGTTTAATGTATAAAGTTATTTTAACAAATTGATATCACTAACTACATGTGAATACAGCATTAATACATTGTTACAAGAAAAGTAATAATAACGATAAACGTATAATGATGGTATGAGAGAAGTATAAGATTTAATTTATAATAGAATTAAATAAGATTGGAGTTTATAACCTAAAATGTTGAAAATGTATGTATGTATATATATATATATATATATATATATATATATATATATATATATATATATATAAATACAAATACAAAATTAATTTTTTTAGCACACCTTACAAAAAGTTTAAATCCACATCTGGGAGTGCTGCTAATATGACCCAGTAATTACACAAACAAAGAGGTATCAGCGCACATCCATTTTCCAAAGCACAACATTTTTTACTGCTGCAAAAAATTGCCTGCAAATACATCAAGAGACAACTATTCTTTTTTAAATAATATTGGGAACTTAGTCACACAATATGGCCATATTCTGCTTAGCCAGTCACCACTTTCAAGGTGCTCCAATTCGACTGGTCCTACTCTACAGTCCTTTTGCCACAGAGGGCTGAAACATTCCTGCTTTTACTCTTCATAATAGAATGAGACTCCCTGGCTTTTTATTCACAACTCTATAACACTGTTATGAGCACACCTGAACTTGGGTGGGGTGCTTAAACCAATGGGAGATGGTCAGTCTCCCTGGTAATTTTAAATACAAATACAAATATAAAATTTGTTTTTTTAGCACACCTTACAAAAAGTTTAAATCCACATCTGGGAGTGCTGCCAATATGACCCAGTAATTACACAAACAAAGAGGTATCAGCACACATCCATTTTCCAAAGCACAACATATTTTTTACTGCTGCAAAAAATTGCCTGCAAATACATCAAGAGAAAACTATTCTTTTTAAAATAATATTGAGAACTTAGTCACACAATATGGCCATATTCTGCTTAGCCAGTCACCACTTTCAAGGTGCCCCAATTCGACTGGTCCTACTCTACAGTCCTTTTGCCACAGAGGGCTGAAACATTCCTGCTTTTACTCTTCATAATAGAATGAGACTCCCTGGCTTTTTATTCACAACTCTATAACACTGTTATGAGCACACCTGAACTTGGGTGGGGTGCTTAAACCAATGGGAGATGGTCAGTCTCCCTGGTAATTTTAAATACAAATACAAAATTTGTTTTTTTAGCACACCTTACAAAAAGTTTAAATCCACATCTGGGAGTGCTGCCAATATGACCCAGTAATTACACAAACAAAGAGGTATCAGCGCACATCCATTTTCCAAAGCACAACATATTTTTTACTGCTGCAAAAAATTGCCTGCAAATACATCAAGAGACAACTATTCTTTTTTAAATAATATTGGGAACTTAGTCACACAATATGGCCATATTCTGCTTAGCCAGTCACCACTTTCAAGGTGCCCCAATTCGACTGGTCCTACTCTACAGTCCTTTTGCCACAGAGGGCTGAAACATTCCTGCTTTTACTCTTCATAATAGAATGAGACTCCCTGGCTTTATTCACAACTCTATTACACTGTTATGAGCACACCTGAACTTGGGTGGGGTGCTTAAACCAATGGGAGATGGTCAGTCTCCCTGGTAATTTTAAATACAAATACAAATACAAAATTAGTTTTTTTTAGCACACCTTACAAAAAGTTTAAATCCACATCTGGGAGTGCTGCCAATATGACACAGTAATTACACAAACAAAGAGGTATCAGCGCACATCCATTTTCCAAAGCACAGCATATTTTTTACTGCTGCAAAAAATTGCCTGCAAATACATCAAGAGACAACTATTCTTTTTTAAATAATATTGGGAACATAGTCACACAATATGGCCATATTCTGCTTAGCCAGGGAGTCTCATTCTATTATGAAGAGTAAAAGCAGGAATTTTTCAGCCCTCTGTGGCAAAAGGACTGTAGAGTAGGACCAGTCGAATTGGGGCACCTTGAAAGTGGTGACTGGCTAAGCAGAATATGGACATATTGTGTGACTAAGTTCCCAATATTATTTAAAAAAGAATAGTTGTCTCTTGATGTATTTGCAGGTAATTTTTTGCAGCAGTAAAAAATATGTTGTGCTTTGGAAAATGGATGTGCGCTGATACCTCTTTGTTTGTATATATATATATATATATATATATATATATATATATATATATATATATATATATATATATATATATATATATATATATATATTAGGTTAAAAGGGAGAGCGCCACACACTGAAAAATAATTGCTTACTTTGTTGCAATCAATTATAAATATCTATTTTTTTTATATATGTCGCTTTATATATGCTTAGTATCTTATTTCTTGATTCATGCTGAACTGCAGCTGTTTTCAGAAACGAAAAAGGTTGTTTGAAAGTATTTAAACAGCGCTGTATACAGCAGATACAAACTTGAAATACACATTGTATATAAAAAAACCACTTTATTTTACTGACAGATCACGTCTTGGAACATTTGAAAAAATATAAAAAAAGTTCTAACAAATACCTATTCAGAAAGCAATTGTATCAACGATGCTCTCGTGTGTAGTTGTTGCTTTAATTCTAGCACATTTGCTCAAAAAACGCCTATTTGCGTGCCTGTAAACAAATACCCGTTGTATAAGGTATACCGGAGCACTAATGTACTCGTAATCACACAATTTGGGAATTCACAACATAAGTATATGCGGTATTAAAACACAAGTTTAAAAAACATTTAAAACCTCATAATACTCTGTGAAATATAGAGCCAAAGAAACTGCAAACACATGCCTGGCCAGACTCTGTGTATACGTTACCACTACGCATTTCAGGGTCACGCCCCTTCCGCAGGTGTGTGTATATAGAAGGAGTTATATAACAGGGTTGCAATGACTATAATGAATTAAAGGGACAGTCTACACAAAAATTGTTATTGTTTAAAAAGATTGATAATACATTTACTACCATTCCCTAGCTTTGCAAAACCAACATTGTTAGATTAATATATTTTATATAACATTTAAACCTCAAATTTTCTGCCTATTTCAAAGGCTCTATTGACAGCCTCTCAATCACATGCTTTTGAATTTGCTTTTCAAAACAGGAGACTGCTAGTTCATGCGGGCCACGTAGATAACAATGTGTTCACGCCAGGGAAGTTATTTTAGAGTTAGCACAACACAGTACTAAATGCAACTTAATAGATTTTAAATTGTCACAGTCATGTAATCAGGGGGCTGTCAGAGGATGCCTAGATACAAGGTAATCACAGAGGTAAAAAGTATATTAATATAACTGTGTTGGTTATGCAAAACTGGGGAATGAGTAATAAAGGGATTATCTATCTTTTAAAACAATAAAAATTCTATTGGAGACTGTCCCTTTAAGTATATATAGAGAGTAGAAATACGGGGTGTTGTCTTATTAGGAAAGTAACAACCAATAAAATTAATATGTAATGTTCAAATAGCTCACCCCCCCTATTGGCAGAACATCTACGACTATGGCTTGAAGCTGAAATGCATCAGAGTAGTGTCAGAGGGGAGCGCTACCCTACACTTTAATATATACTCTTTGTTTGGTTTTATGCTGCTTAGATTAATTTTAAACCCTTAAAGGGACAGTCTACCATCGAATTGTTATTGTTTTAAAAGATAGATAATCCCTTTATTACCCATTCCCCAATTTTGCATAATAATAATATACTTTTTACATCTGTGATTATCTTGTATCTAAGAACCTTCTTCCAGCCCCCTGATCACATGACTGTGACTGTTTATTATCTATTGTCTTGCAGTTAGCATTGTTTTGTGCTATATCTTAAATAACCCCTTGTGCCTGAACACAGTGTTATCTATATGGCCCATGTGTACTTTCTGTGTTTGTGTTGAAAAGAGATTTAAAAAGCATGTGATAAGAGGCAGCCCTCAAAGGCTTAGAAATTAGCATATGAGTCTACCTATGTTTAGTTTAAACTAAGAATACCAAGAGAAAAAAAGCAAATTTGATGATAAAAGTAAATTGGAAAGTTGATTAAAATTAAAAGTCCTATCTGAATAATGAAAGTTTAATTAATACTAGACTGTCCCTTTAATGACCACTGACGGCAAGACTGCTCTATTAAAAGACACCCCCATAGAAAGACCAGCGACATACAGGGTACGTATGGTTATTAAGGCATTAATTGTGAACAATAAAAGCTGGTTTTACGGCTATTTGAGCCAGACTGGATATATGTTAGTGTATAGATCTCTGATAGGCTTATTGAAAGGGCTCTCCGTTCCATGAAAACATCAGAGGGAGGGATGTCATCACCAAGTGAACTGACATCATAGGAGATGCTGAATCTCACAAAAACAAAGGGGAGATAGCAGATCCGATACAGTTTCCTTGAAGGCAGTGAAAGCAGCTCCTTAAAGCATAAGGAGCGAATCCACACTACAGGAGAAAGACTACTGACAGGTAAAGACAATACCAAGAGTTTATCCCTAAGAACCGGGAATTGATTGATATATTACAGCACATGGCAAGTTAAATAACCCTGTACACTGTTCAACATTTAGAAATGATTCTTATGATTTAGAGGTACACAAATTAATTTCCATAAAATAATGGATATTTAACTAGATGTATTGAGCGTTGATTACTGGAAGGACAACAAGACTAGTCACAGTCATAATGTTAATATAAAATGCATTGCTTTGTTATATGTCGCTGGGTTAGCATTGAGAAGTCAGCAGGGTGCATTTCAAGTTCTGAAAATTAGAAAATCCATCGCCTAGATTTTGAGTTCTGCGTTAGCCTTAAAAAGCAGCGTTAAGGGGTCCTAACACTGCTTTTTAATGCCCGCTAGTATTACGAGTATGGCAGGTACAGGTGTACCGCTCACTTTTCTTCCGCGACTTTTGGCTACCGCAAATCCCCTTATGTCAATTGCGTATCCTATCTTTTTAATGGGATTTGCCTAACGCCGGTATTACGAGTCTTGGAAGAAGTGAGCAGTACAGCCTCTACCTCCAAGTATCCTACCGCATTTAAAAGTCAGTAGTTAAGAGTTTTATGGGCTAACGCCAGAACATAAAGCTCTTATCTAAAGTGCTACAAAGTACACAAACACCCATAAACTACCTATGAACCCCTAAACCGAGGCCCCCCCACATTGCAAACACTATAATACAATTATTTAACCCCTAATCTGCCGACCGGACACCGCTGCCACCTACATTATAGCTATGAACCCCTAATCTGCTGTCCCTAACATCGCTGACACCTATATTATATTTATTAACCCCTAATCTGCCCCCCCAATGTCGCCGCCACCTACCTACATTTATTAACCCCTAATCTGCCAACCGCACATCACCGCCACTATAATAAATGTATTAACCCCTAAACCGCCGCAATCCCGCCTTGCACACACTATAATACATTTTATTAACCCCTAATCTGCCCCCCCCAATGTCACCGCAACCTACCTACAATTATTAACCCCTAATCTGCCACCCCAACGTTGCCGCTACTATAATAAAGTTATTAACCCCTAAACCTAAGTCTAACCCTAACCCTAACACCCCCTAAGTTAAATATAATTGAAATAAATCTAAATAAATTTACTATAATTAAATAAATTATGCCTATTTAAAAATAAATACTTACCTATAAAATAAACCCTAATATAGCTACAATATAACTATTAGTTACATTGTAGCTATTTTAGGATTTATTTTTATTTTACAGGCAACTTTGTATTTATTTTAACTAGGTACAATAGCTATTAAATAGTTAATAACTATTTAATAGCTACCTAGTTAAAATAATTACAAAATTACCTGTAAAATAAATCCTAACCTAAGTTACAAATACACCTAACACTACACTATCAATAAATTAATTAAATATATTACCTACAATGATCTAAACTAAAATACAATTAAATAAACTAAACTATATTACCAAAAACAAACAAACAAACACTAAATTACAAAAAATAAAAAAATATTACAAGAATTTTAATCTAATTACACCTAATCTAAACCCCCTAATAAAATAAAAAAGCCCCCCAAAATAATAAAATTCCCTATGCTATACTAAATTACAAAAGTAACCAGCTCTTTTACCAGCCCTTAAAAGGGCTTTTTGCGGGGCATTGCCCCAAAGTAATCAGCTCTTTTACCTGTAAAATAAAATTCAAGACCCCCCAATATTACAACCCACCACCCATACACCCCTACTCTAAAACCCACCCGATCCCCCCTTAAAAAAACCTAACACTACCCCATTGAAGATCACCCTACCTTGAGCCGTGTTCACCCAGCCGGGCAACGATGGGCCAGAATAGGACATCCGGAGTGGCAGAAGTCTTCATCCGATCGGGGCAGAAGAGGTCCTCCATCCAGCAGAAGTTTTCATACAAGCGGCATCTTCTATCTTCATCCATCCGGCGCGGAGCGGGTCCATCTTCAAGACATCCGACACGGAGCATCCTCTTCTTCCCGACGACTAACGACGAATGAAGGTTCCTTTAAATGACGTCATCCAAGATGGCGTCCCTTGAATTCCGATTGGCTGATAGGATTCTATCAGCCAATCGGAATTAAGGTAGGAAAAATCAGATTGGCTGATGTAATCAGCCAATCGGATTGAAGTTCAATCTGATTGGCTGATTGGATCAGCCAATAGAATGTGAGATCAATTCTATTGGCTGATCCAATCAGCCAATCGGATTGAACTTCAATCCGATTGGCTGATTACATCAGCCAATCGGATTTTTCATACCTTAATTCCGATTGGCTGATAGAATCCTATCAGCCAATCGGAATTCGAGGGACGCCATCTTGGATGATGTCATTTAAAGGAACCTTCATTCGTCGTTAGTCGTCGGGAAGAAGAGGATGCTCTGCGTCGGATGTCTTGAAGATGGACCCGCTCTGCGCCGAATGGATGAAGATAGAAAATGCCGCTTGGATGAAAACTTCTGCTGGATGGAGGACCTCTTCTGCCCCGATCGGATGAAGACTTCTGCTGCTCCGGATGTCCTATTCTGGCCCATTGGTGCCCGGCTGGGTGAACACGGCTCAAGGTAGGGTGATCTTCAATGGGGTAGTGTTAGGTTTTTTTAAGGGAGGATCGGGTGGGTTTTAGAGTAGGAGTGTGTGGGTGGTGGGTTGTAATGTTGGGGGGGTCTTTTATTTTATTTTACAGGTAAAAGAGCTGATTACTTTGGGGCAATGCCCCGCAAAAAGCTCTTTTAAGGGCTGGTAAAAGAGCTGATTACTTTTGTAATTTAGTATAGGATAGGGAATTTTATTATTTTTGGGGGCTTTTTTTATTAGGGGGCTTAGATTAGGTGTAATTAGATTAAAATTCTTGTAATATTTTTTTATTTTTTTGTAATTTAGTGGGGTTTTTTTTTGGTAATATAGTTTAGTTTATTTAATTGTATTTTAGTTTAGATCATTATAGGTAATTTATTTAATTAATTTATTGATAGTGTAGTGTTAGGTGTATTTGTAACTTAGGTTAGGATTTATTTTACAGGTAATTTTGTAATTATTTTAACTAGGTAGCTATTAAATAGTTATTAACTATTTAATAGCTATTGTACCTAGTTAAAATAAATACAAAGTTGCCTGTAAAATAAATATAAATCCTAAAATAGCTACAATGTAACTAATAGTTATATTGTAGCTATATTGGGGTTTATTTTATAGGTAAGTATTTATTTTTAAATAGGAATAATTTATTTAATTATAGTAAATTTATTTAGATTTATTTAAATTATATTTAACTTAGGGGGGTGTTAGAGTTAGGTTTAGACTTAGGTTTAGGGGTTAATAACTTTATTATAGTAGCGGCGACATTGGGGGCGGCAGATTAGGGGTTAATAATTGTAGGTAGGTGGCGGCGATGTTAGGGAGGGCAGATTAGGGGTTAATAAAATTTATTATAGTGTTTGCGAGGTGGGAGTGCGTCAGTTTAGGGGTTAATACATTTATTATAGTGGCGGCGATGTCCGGTCGGCAGATTAGGGGTTAATAAGTGTAGGTAGGGGGCAGCGATGTTGGGGGCGGAAGATTAGGGGTTAATAAATATAATATAGGTGTCGGTGATGTTGGGGGCAGCAGATTAGGGGTTCATAGGGATAATGTAGGTGGCGGCGGTGTCCGGAGCGGCAGATTAGGGGTTAATAGTATAATAAGGTGTCAGCGATAGCGGGGCGGCAGATTAGGGGTTAATAAGTGTAAGATTAGGGGTGTTTAGACTCGGGGTTCATTTTAGGGTGTTAGGTATAGACTTTTCCCATAGGAAACAATGGGGCTGCGTTAAGAGCTGAACGCTGCTTTTTTGCAGGTGTTAGGTTTTTTCAGCCAGCTCACTTCCATTGTATCCTATGGGGAAATCGTGCACGGGCACGTTTTTCCAACTTACCGCTACCGTAAGCAACGCTGGTATTGAGGGTAGAAGTGGAGCTAAATTTGGCTCAACGCTCACTTTTCTGAGGCTAACGCAGCCATTCAGAAAACTCGTAATACCAGCGTTGGCTTAAGGGAGCGCTGGAAAAAAAAGAAGCGTTAGCTCCGCAAGTTTTTACCGACAAAACTCGTAATCTAGGCGCAAGTTTTTTAAAGCTAAATTACATGAAAAGGTGTCAACATTAATAATTAAAGTATATTGCAAAGCAGTTCCATTACACATAACTAAAGATTTTATATAAATATATGAATGTGTTTCCTGTCCCTTTAATTATGAGTTTTCTAAATTTGTGTGAATTTACTTCATGAAATAACTGGAACTTTGGATATTCTGTAAATTTAGTTCCTTTACTGCTGTGTGAATACTGGACACAGTCCCAAGCTACCATTTTACCTATATTTTGTTTTTGTTTGCCCGTAGAGTCCTATCATTTTCATCCTTTGCTGTGTGGTATGCAGTACACACATTTATCTCAAGATGGGGATCAAAGATAATTTATCTCTTATAAATTAAATCTCAGATGATATTCTAGGCATATTATTAAATAATGTACACAAAAAGTAATTAAACCAGCAATCATAACTATTTAAATCTATTTGTATTTATTTATTATTAGTATTATTTTTACTACTGGTATTCAACAGTGGCAATTCTTTTCTTTTTTTTTACATTTTGCAGAATATTCTTTATTACGAACCATCTAAGTTGAAAATGTATGAAGGGCTATAAACAATAAAGATATAGTAATATAATACAGCTCACCTGTATATAAACACAATAAAGACAAATGAAAAAGGCACCACAGGATTTTCAATGGAATTTTCACATGGATTTTCACACATCTTTACTGTACAAAAATAAGCTTCCAAAGGGAAAGTAAAGTATGACAAGTTATTCATTTATTATGGAAGATCCCTAATGCATTTAACCACAGAACTTCATTTTGTCATTAATATAATTTCATGATGTGTGCAATTCATAATTATATATCATTGTGAGCAATTTCATATTTAACATGTTTAAACCTAGTCCAGTCACGTAAAGGGATATGAAATCCAAATTTCTTTCTTTCATGATTCTGATAGAGCATGTAATTTTAAGCTACTTTCTAATTTACTCCTATTATCATTTTTTCTTCGTTCTCTTGGTATTTTTATTTGAAAAGCTGGAATTTAAGCTTAGGAGCTGGCCCATTTTTGGTTCAGCACCTGGGTAGCGATTGTTGATTGGTGGCTAAATGTAGCCACCAATCAGCAACTGCTACCCAGGGTGCTGAATCAAAAATGGGCCGGCTCTAAAGCTTACAATCCTACTTTTTCAATTAAATATACCAAGAGAATAAAGAAACATTGATAATAGGAGTAAATTAGAAAGTTGCTTAAAATTGCATGCTCTATCTGAATCATGAAAGAGAAAATTTTGTGGAATCACATGTTGCTGGTGTTTCATTTGTGCCATCGTCACAAGACAAGTACATAGGTTTATTCTTAACATTTTCGTGTGTCACTGTTTGTTTTTTCTCCAGGATTGCATTCTATTGTTCTTTGGAATTTTACCCTTCAAGCTTTGTTAATGTGTCTCAGATTTTTTAAGTGACAGTTTGTTTGTACGTTTTCAGTATGTGTTGGGTGGCATGGATATTGAACAGGCTTATGGAGCCCTAATGTAAATTTTGATGCTTAAGTGCCTGGTTTTTAAAAATTCGATTAAAAACAGGGGCACTTTAATTCATCAAAATTTACATTTCACTTCTGTTGTGAAAAAAAAAATTACCTTTTAATCTTGACAGCAGCTCCAGCTTCCTCCGGTGGTCGCAAGCCATTTCTGATGTCAGAAATGAAGGATAGGTCATCCTTCATCAGCCAATAGGATTTTTTCAACCTTAATTCCGATTGGCTGATAGAATTCTATCAGCCAATCGGAATCTAAGGTACGCCATCTTGGATGATGTCACTTAAAGGAAAAGGAACCTTCATTCGTCAGGTAGTCATCGGAAGAAGAGGATGCTCCGAGTCGGATGTCTTGAAGATAGAAGATGCCGTCTGGATGAAGACTTCTGCCTGTCTGGAGGACCACTTCTCCCGGCTTGGACAAAGACTTCTGAGGACTTCTACCGGCTTCGTTGAGGATGGATGTCGGATCTTCAAAACTGTAAACGGATCTTCAGGGGTTAGTGTAAGGTTTTTTAAGGGTTTATTGGGTGGGTTTTATTTTTAGGTTAGGGCTTTGGGCCGCAATAGAGCTAAATGTCCTTTTAAGGGCAATGCCCATCCAAATGCCCCTTTCAGGGCAATGGGGAGCTTAGGTTTCTTTAGTTAGGGTTTTATTTGGGTGGTTAGGTGTGTGGGTGGTGGGTTTTACTGTTGGGGGGGTTGTTTGTATTTTTTTTCAGGTAAAAGAGCTGATTTATTTGGGGCAATGCCCCGCAAAAGGCCCTTTTAAGGGCTATTGGTAGTTTAGTTTAGGCTAGGGTTTTTTTTATTTTGGGGGGGCTTTTTATTTTGATAGGGCTATTAGATTAGGAGTAATTAGTTTAAATATCTTGTAATTTGTTTTTTATTTTTTGTAATTTAGTCTTTGTTTTTTTGTAATTTAGCTAATTGTATTTAATTTATTTAATTGTATTTAATTTAGGTAATTTAGTTAATTGTAGTGTAGTGTTAGGTGTTAGTGTAACTTAGGTTATGATTTATTTTACATGTAAATTTGTATTTATTTTAGCTAGGTAGTTAGTAGATAGTTAATAACTATTTAGTAACTATTATACCTAGTTAAAATAAATACAAACTTGCCTGTAAAATAAGAATAAACCCTAAGCTAGCTACAATGTAACTATTAGTTATATTGTAGCTATCTTAGGGTTTATTTTACAGGTAAGTATTTAGTTTTAAATAGGAATTATTTAGTTATTAATAGTAAGTTTTATTTAGATTTATTTTAATTATATTTAAGTTAGGGGGTGTAAGGGTTAGACTTAGATTTAGGGGTTAATAAATTTAGTATAGTGGCGGCGACGTTGGGGACAGCAAATTAGGGGTTAATAAATGTAGGTAGGTGGCAGCGATGCTAGGGGTGGCAGATTAGGGGTTAATACTATTTAACTAGTGTTTGCGAGAAGGGAGTGGCGGTGATGTCCGGAGCGGCAGATTAGGGGTTAATAAGTATAATGCAGGTGTAGGCAATGTCGGGGGCAGCAGATTAGGGGTTAATAAGTGTAAGATTAGGGGTGTTTAGACTCGGGGTTCAAGTTAGGGTGTTAGGTGTAAACATAAAATGTGTTTCCCCATTAGAATCAATGGAGCTGCGTTACAGAGCTTTACGCTGCTTTATTGCAGGTGTTAGACTTTTTCTCAGCCGGCTCTCCCCATTGATGTCTATGGGGAAATCGTGCACGAGCATGTACAACCAGCTCAACGCTGATATTAGAGTGCAGTATGGAGCTCAATTTTGCTCTACGCTCACTTCTTGCCTTTTAACGCCGGGTTTGTAAAAACCTGTAATACCAGCGCTGTAGGATAGTGAGCAGTGAGAATAACGTGCAAGTTAGCAACGCACCCCTCATAATGCAAAACTCGTAATCTAGCCGTATATTTGTTTTTTTCCAGTGCCCTCTATTAGCTGTTTATAGAGATTTTTTAGGATACAACTAAACATTGGCAGGTAGCCAATATTCTCCCTGCACATGATGGCTGGTGAGATGTGAGAAACAGCCCGTCTGTTAAAGAACAAGCACATATCTTTAGACCATCTGGAGATGTATATATGTCTAAATGGTCTTTAAAGTTCAGGACTGTGTGGCCTGTATATACATCCAGATAGAAGGCAGGAGGTATGCACATTTGTCTGGTATGTGTCAGAGTGTTCCTACATGCACTGTAGGCAAATGTATGTTCAACTGGCATAACAATTATCAGTTATATATAATGAGTATATACCTTAAATGTGCACTGATACTTCCATTTAAACTATGATAATAAAATACAATTACCTTTAGACCTCAGCACAGAAAGTAAGGACATTAGAAATTCTATAACAGCTTGAAAGCGTTAGATACAGTCTAGTAAAATATTTTTTGATGATCAATTGAAACCATTTACTAATAAACTGTATATGCAAAATGCAAATATACTGTGGTTGCTCAACAAAACCCAATTTAGAGCCCATTATCTTTGGATTTTTTACAATAAATAAATGAATAAACAAATATATACATAAATAAAACACTAGAAGCTACTCAAATCTACATTCCTGTCATATTTTAGACCCATCCCTTCAGTCTCTGGGTTGAAGCTATGACTAAAATGTCTCATAATGCCCTATGGGATAAAAAAATAAATTTATGCAAAAAAAACAACAACGTTGAATCAATTTACCAAAATGACAGTTTTGTGCTGACAAACAGTCACTACTAAACTTTCAATTATCAGCAACATTAGACATTGCATTAAAGAGATACGGTCATTAAACAAATCAGGATTATAGCTGAAAGGCTACACAATGGCTGCATCATGACAACTTATTCAATTGCTTTAACTCTTTATATATGTTACACTAATATGGTGCTGTCCATGGCCTTTTTAAATGTATCACTAAGCACAGATATGTTGTCATGATTTACAAAAAGAAAATAGAGGAAGGTAGTGGGATAATTTCCAGGAGAAAATATTATATTAAAAACTATATCAAAATTTCACCTACTAAACAATTACTAAATAATTGTATATAGGCATACAAATAAAAAGTGTGCCAAGCCCTGTATTGTAATTCAAAAATCACCATATTTTTAAGTGAATATAAATCGGTTTGTACACTTACATATCCCCATTCACATCTATGTTTATTACTGTATATATACACAGTCATGCAGTCACACACAAAAGCACCAACCAATGCTACATTTACTATCACACTGCCTGTATCGCTATAAGGGAGCCAACAAATATTTAATATTACAGTGACTTGCTCATAACATATTTGGCTAGGCCAAACATTTCACATTAACATAGCAGGCGCCAAAATTAATAGGAGAACTCCCTCTGCATCATTTACCCAAATATCAATATATATATAACTTGTAATAGCAAACGGTTGGCAAATTAAAAAAAGGGAAAGATGAGAGTCTCCAGAGATCACCTGATGCGCATTTCACATAACACTTCCTCAGAGGGGGTTGTCATGATTTACTGCTTGATAAATGTATTCATGCTATATGCATGTAGGAATTCTCAAAAACATATTCGAAACAGCCATTTCAAAATCCTTTTAAAGTGCATCAAAAGCCAACAGTATTTTGCATTAAACAAAACTCAAAACATAATATAAAGTTCACCAATTAACACTACATACATTTAAAATACTATTGCAAGATTACCCTTTTGCCTGAAAATGTGTAAATATATATTGCCTTGAAATTAATTTGAAGATTGTTTTTCTCTGACACATTTGCCTTGATTGCTTTAATCATTCAAAACCATTCAAGTGTATTTTCTTGATTTCCTTTTAGACTGTACAGGAAGGTCATTTGAAGAGGCCAAGCATGCTGGGCATTGTGGTTCTTTATTAGACCTATTACTGGTTTACCCATTGAGCAGACTTTGCTGCTGTCTGGAGTTCACTGCATAGGTGATTCCAATGATACTGCATGAGAGTATGCTTTGGAAAGTAAATATAAATAGCATTGCTTCAAATTAATATTTTTCCAGGCTCCAGCTGCCCATAACACATGGCATTATATCTGTCACTTTGAGTGTATTGTGTTAATTAGGTAGTTTTTATATTCATTATTTTCCACCCCCTGGTTTAAAGTATTTCTGTTTCTGGTTCTTTGGGACCCAATTAATAAAAACATGAAATGTAACAAAATATCAGAGCTCATTGCCATGGAAACGGTAACCAAATGAGTATCCTTAGCATATTCTTCTTTCTAAGCCTCTGAAACGCATCTCTTTTGATTTATCTCTTGCAAAGATTTAAGTTATACCCATGTTTGATGTTGGCTGGTAAAAAGCAAAATATGTAGCAAACAATGAAAGCATAATTGGTATCATTTGATTTGAAAGTATATTTAGCAATTAGACACAGATCTAAGTTACTTTCTGTTTTATTTCCAAAAATCAAGCATGTTAAATTGTAAAGGTTGTTATATTATTGTTTTATAGATACTGCATAATATTATTTAGCTAAAATATGATGACTAGAATGTATTCAGTCACTTAATGACAGACAAAGCATTCCTTTTGTTTATGTTTCCTTCTGATTTCTACAAATTCTCCTTCTTACCCTCTTTTTTTCATAATTTAATTTGATAGACAATATAATATTATTATGCAAGATAATAAAATGGAGCTGGTATAAAAAAAAGTAGAGACCAAAATATTTTTTAACAACTCCTGTTGTGGATTGTGTGAACATGTCACATCTCCACCAACAGAGAGCTTGTCATCAACATGTAATGGTGCCATGAATAGCCAATTAAAGGATTGCTGACCTCAGCCGTTTAGTGTATTATCCCTCTATTCCTAAACGGTATTAACCCAAACCACAACCCTTTATCTCACTGCTATTAATTCTAACAGCAATGATCCTACCCAAAACTACCATTAACTTTAATTGTGCTGCCCAAGGCACAAACATTGTAAAGCCCTCTTTTCTGCCAGTAGCAGACACAGGCAGTAAACATAAAACATATAACATAAAGGTATACCCCTGGCTTCCATTAATTACATAAATGCAGTCACATTTCTTTGCTTTCTATTGGCAGGATTAAGTTCTTGCACAATGTTGGTGACATTGTGATGTCATCACATTTCTGACATATTTTGGCCCAGGCAGTACAGGGAATGCCCCTTTAAGATGAATGAGCCCTATACCTTAAAGACAGCACACGCCATACACACATATGCAAGATGGGATTTTTTTTCAAGGGGTCTTTTAGGGTTCTAAATCAATTTATAGATGTAGGTTATTTTGGGCAGTTTTATATTCTTGAAATCTCTGACACCTTGGCACGGAACTAGCTGACCTGTCCTTAAAAATGATTATCAATTGAAAATACAGCAGCACAAACACAAAAGATTCTAAATATTTATTGTAGGAGCACAAAAAACATACAATGTTTTGGGCTAAACTGCCCTTAGTCATGATGTATGTTTTTTGTGCTCCTATAATAAATATTAAGATTTCTTTGAGGCTGTGCTGCTGTATTTTTGGTTGATATTTGTTTCCAAATTATGCAGTGACTTGGTCAGCTTATACACACCTGGAATAATGGTTACAAAGGTGCTAGAATTATTCTATTTCTAAAAACTGTTATGATGCATACCCACCTCTAATATAAAGTGGCTAGATGCCCCCAAGAGCAATCCTCTGGTATTATAAGTCAATGGTAATAGGTTGGTCAATGGTTACCAGAGAATGTTTAGGCCAACATCTCTTTAGTGCGCCATATACCTTCAATGACTAGTGAAGCTGCACTAAACATTACAACTATTACAAGTTGTGAGTAATGTGTTCTGCTAGAGCAAAAAGGAAATTTATGCTTACCTGATAAATTGATTTCTTCTACAATACGACGAGTCCACGGATTTCATCCTTACTTGTGGGATATTACCCTCCTGCTAACAGGAAGTGGCAAAGAGCACCACAGCAGAGCTGTATATATAGCGCCTCCCTTCCTCTCCACCACCAGTCACTCGACCGAAGGTTATAGGAAGAGAAAGGAAAAGCTAAAAGGTGCAGACTGAAGTTTATAAATAATAAAAAACATAATTTGTCTAAATTTGACAGGGAGGGCCGTGGACTCGTCATATCGTAGAAGAAATCAATTTATCAGGTAAGCATAAATTTCCTTTTCTTCTACAAGATACGACGAGTCCACGGATTTCATCCTTACTTGTGGGATACAATACCAAAGCAACAGGATACGGATGAAAGGGAGGGACAAGACAGAGACCTAAACAGAAGGCACCACTTGTGGTGGTAATTAATACCAGAATATTAAACCAAAGGGGTTGTCCACTTTTTAAAATTATTTTATTGGAAGACAAATAATATAGGTATGAAGATTAACAATTATCTATAGGCTACAAAATATAAAACAAGTCTCAAGAAATACCAAGAGCTACAAACATAAAGATACAGTCCAAATTATATGGGGCAACTCTATTTTAAACAAACCCAGATTAAGCAATATTAACTAAACATAGTGAACAAGAGAATTTATCCCAAAGTAAAATGTATACGAATGCTAATATACTCAGCCAGTTCAGTCCTCCAATGCTCTCTCCCTCTCAGTTGCTTCCAGGAGGTGAGGAAGATAAAAAAGTGTGTATACTAACTGTTGGCTCCCATTGTATACTTAATTCATTTAAGGTGTGTCCTACCATACACCAATCAAAAGGCTATATGGGAGTGTCCTTCTTAGACAAAGACTAGGCCAGAGGCCTAGTCTATATTTTAAAATATGTTTGTAAATTAAAGAATTAACTACTTGAACACTCTAGGGATAAATTCTCTGGTTTTATGACACCACACCACTGCTTGAAGAACTTTTTTCCCAAAAACAGCCCCAGAAGAAGCAAAAGTATCAAATTTGTAAAATTTGGAAAAAGTATGAAGGGACAACCAAGTCGCAGCCTTACAAATCTGTAACTTATGCTTTCCAGAATAAACAATGAACAAAGAAGATGATTGACGGAAATCCTTAGTTGCCTGTAAGTAAAACTTTAAGGCACGGACCACGTCCAAGTTATGCAACAGACGCTCCTCCTTGGAAGAAGGATTAGGACACAATGAAGGAACAATAATTTCCTGATTAATATTCTTATTCGAAACAACCTTAGGAAGAAAACAAGGTTTGGTACGTAAAACCACCTTATCAGAATGAAATATGAGATAAGGCGAATCACACTGTAACACTGAAAGCTCAGAAACTCGTCGAGCAGAAGGAATAGCAACCAAAAACAGAACTTTCCAAGATAATAATTTTATATCTATGGAATGTAAAGGTTCAAACGGAACCCCTTGAAGAACTCGAAGAACTAAATTCAAACTCCAAGGAGGAGTAATTGGTCTAAATACAGGCTTAATTCTGGTTAGAGCCTGACAAAAAGACTGAACATCTGGCACATCTGCCAAACGTTTGTGAAATAAAATTGACAACGCCGAAATTTGTCCCTTTAAGGAACTAGCTGATAAGCCTTTCTCCAATCCTTCTTGGAGAAAAGACAGAATCCTAGGAATCCTAACTTTACTCCATGAGTATCCCTTGGATTCACACCAATAAAGATATTTATGCCATATCTTATGATAGATTTTTCTAGTGACAGGCTTTCTAGCCAGTATCAAAGTACTGATAACAGAATCAGAGAATCCTCGCTTTGATAAAATCAAACGTTCAATCTCCACAAAGTCAGCTGCAGAGAAGTTAGATTTGGATGTTGGTAAGGACCTTGAATGAGAAGGTCCTGCCTCAAAGGAAGTTTCCATGGTGGTGGTGAAGACATGTCCACTAGATCTGCATACCAAGTCCTGCGCGACCACGCAGGCGCTATCAGAATCACCAAAGCTCTCTCCTGTTTGATTCGAACAATCACGCGGGGAAGGAGAGGAAACGGTGGAAACACATAAGCTAGGCTTAACGACCAAGGCACTGCCAAGGCATCTATCAGTTCGGCCTGGGGATCCCTCGACCTGGATCCGTATCTTGGAAGTTTGGCATTCTGTCGAGATGCCATCAGATCCAATTCCGGTTTGCCCCATCAGAGAATCAATGAGGCAAATACCTCCGGGTGGAGTTCCTACTCCCCCGGATGAAAAGTCTGTCTGCTTAGAAAATCCGCTTCCCAGTTCTCTACTCCTGGGATGTGGATTGCTAACAGATGACAAAAGTGGGCCTCCGCCCAACGGATTATCTTGGATACCTCTCTCATCGCTAAGGAACTCCTTGTTCCCCCCTGATGATTAATATAGGCCACAGTCGTGATGTTTTCCGACTGGAATCTGATGAATTTGGCCGAAGCCAACTGAGGTCATGCCTGAAGCGCATTGAATATTACTCTCAGTTCCAGAATATTGATTGGAAGTAGAGACTCCACCTGAGTCCAAACACCCTGAGCCTTCAAGGGATTCCAGACTGCACCCCAGCCCAGAAGGCTGCCGTCCATTGTCACTATCACCCACGAGGGTCTGCGGAAGCAAGTCCCCTGGGACAGATGATCCAGCGACAACCACCAAAGAAGAGAGTCTCTGGTTGCTTGATCTAGATTTATCTGAGGAGATAAATCCGCATAATCCCCATTCCACTGTCCAAGCATGCAAAGCTGCAGCGGTCTGAGATGAAAGCAAGCAAACGGAACGATGTCCATTGCCGCTACCATTAATCTGATTACCTCCATACACTGAGCCACTGATGGCCGAGGAATGGACTGAAGTGCTCAGCAAGTATTTAGAATCTTTGATTTTCTGACCTCTGTCAGAAATATTTTCATGGCTACCAAGTCTATCAGAGTTCCCAAGAAAGGAACCCTTGTCTGTGGGACAAGTGAACTTTTCTCTATGTTCACCTTCCAGCCATGAGTTCTCAGAAAAGACAGCACTGTGTCTGTGTGAGATTTTGTCAGATGATATGTTGACGCCTGGATCAGAATATCTTCCAGATAAAGCACCCCAGCTATGCCTCGCGGTCTGAGAACCGCCAAAAGAGACCCTAGAACCTTTGTGAAGATTCTGGGTGCTGTGGCCAACCCGAAGGGAAGAGCCACAAACTGATAATGTTTGTCCAAGAAGGCAAACCTTAGAAACTGATGATGATCCTTGTGGATAGGAATATGAAGGTAAGCATCATTCAAGTCCATGGTAGTCATATATTGACCCTCCTGGATCATTGGTAAAATTGTTCGTATTGTCTCCATCTTGGTCTAAGGTCTAAGATGGGTCTGAACATTCCCTCTTTTTTGGGAACCACAAATAGGTTTGAGTAAAACCCCTGTCCCTGTTCCAATTTTGGAACTGGACAAATTACTCCCATGGTAAAAAGGTCTTTTACACAGCTTAAGAACGCCTCTCTTTTTATCTGGTTTGCAGATAATTTTGAAAGATGAAATCTCCCTCTTGGGAGAAAGTCCTTGAATTCCAATTGATAACCGTGGGTCACTATTTCTAGTGCCCAGGGGTCCTGAATGTCTCTTGCCCAAGCCTGAGCAAAGAAAGAGAGTCTGCCCCCTACTAGATCCGGTCCTGGATCGGGGGCCGCCCCTTCATGCTGTCTTAGGAGCAGCAGTGGACTTTTTGGATTGTTTACCTTTATTCCACTTCTGGTTGGGTCTCCAGACTGACTTAGATTGGGTAAAATTCCCTTCCTGCTTTGTGGAAGAAGAGGAAGCGGGGGGGGGGGGGTCCTCCTTTAAAGAAATGATTTCCTTCAATTTAGGCCCAAAAAGGTTCTTACCTTTAAAAGGAATAGCTAAAATCTTAGGCCTAGATTTGGAGTTCGGCGGTAAAAGGGCTGTTAACGCTCCGCGGGCTTTTTTCTGGCCGCACCATAAAATTAACTCTGGTATCGAGAGTTCAAACAAATGCTGCGTTAGGCTCCAAAAAAGGAGCGTAGAGCATTTTTACCGCAAATGCAACTCTCGATACCAGAGTTGCTTACGGACGCGGCTGGCCTCAAAAACGTGCTCGTGCACGATTCCCCCATAGGAAACAATGGGGCTGTTTGAGCTGAAAAAAAACCTAACACCTGCAAAAAAGCAGCGTTCAGCTCCTAACGCAGCCCCATTGTTTCCTATGGGGAAACACTTCCTACGTCTGCACCTAACACTCTAACATGTACCCCGAGTCTAAACACCCCTAGCCTTACACTTATTAACCCCTATTCTGCCGCCCCCGCTATCGCTGACTCCTGCATATTTTTTTAAACCCCTAATCTGCCGCTCCGTAAACCGCCGCCACCTACGTTATCCCTATGTACCCCTAATCTGCTACCCCTAACACCGCCGACCCCTATATTATATTTATTAACCCCTAACCTGCCCCCCACAACGTCGCCGACACCTGCCTACACTTATTAACCCCTAATCTGCCAAGCGGACCTGAGCGCTACTATAATAAAGTTATTAACCCCTAATCCGCCTCACTAACCCTATCATAAATAGTATTAACCCCTAATCTGCCCTCCCTAACATCGCCGACACCTAACTTCAATTATTAACCCCTAATCTTCCGATCGGAGCTCACCGCTATTCTAATAAATGGATTAACCCCTAAAGCTAAGTCTAACCCTAACACTAACACCCCCCTAAGTTAAATATAATATTTATCTAACGAAATAAATTAACTCTTATTAAATAACTTATTTCTATTTAAAGCTAAATACTTACCTGTAAAATAAATCCTAATATAGCTACAATATAAATTATAATTATATTATAGCTATTTTAGGATTAATATTTATTTTACAGGCAACTTTGTAATTATTTTAACCAGGTACAATAGCTATTAAATAGTTAAGAACTATTTAATAGTTACCTAGTTAAAATAATAACAAATTTACCTGTAAAATAAATCCTAACCTAAGTTATAATTAAACCTAACACTACCCTATCAATAAAATAATTAAATAAACTACCTACAATTACCTACAATTAACCTAACACTACACTATCAATAAATTAATTAAACACAATTCCTACAAATAAATACAATTAAATAAACTAGCTAAAGTACAAAAAATAAAAAAGAACTAAGTTACAGAAAATAAAAAAATATTTACAAACATAAGAAAAATATTACAACAATTTTAAACTAATTACACCTACTCTAAGCCCCCTAATAAAATAACAAAGCCCCCCAAAATAAAAAATTCCCTACCCTATTCTAAATTAAAAAAGTTACAAGCTCTTTTACCTTACCAGCCCTGAACAGGGCCCTTTGCGGGGCATGCCCCAAGAATTTCAGCTCTTTTGCCTGTAAAAAAAAACATACAATACCCCCCCCCAACATTACAACCCACCACCCACATACCCCTAATCTAACCCAAACCCCCCTTAAATAAACCTAACACTAAGCCCCTGAAGATCTTCCTACCTTGTCTTCACCATCCAGGTATCACCGATCCATCCTGGCTCCAAGATCTTCATCCAACCCAAGCGGGGGTTGGCGATCCATAATCCGGTCCAGAAGAGGCTCCAAAGTCTTCCTCCTATCCGGCAAGAAGAGGACATCCGGACCGGCAAACATCTTCTCCAAGCGGCATCTTCGATCTTCTTCCATCCGGAGCGAAGCGGCAGGATCCTGAAGACATCCAGCGCGGAACATCCATCCGGACCGACGACTGAACGACGAATGACTGTTCCTTTAAGGGACGTCATCCAAGATGGCGTCCCTCGAATTCCGATTGGCTGATAGGATTCTATCAGCCAATCGGAATTAAGGTAGGAATTTTCTGATTGGCTGATGGAATCAGCCAATCAGAATCTAGTTCAATCCGATTGGCCGATCCAATCAGCCAATCAGATTGAGCTCGCATTCTATTGGCTGATCGGAACAGCCAATAGAATGCGAGCTCAATCTGATTGGCTGATTGGATCAGCCAATCGGATTGAACTTGATTCTGATTGGCTGATTCCATCAGCCAATCAGAAAATTCCTACCTTAATTCCGATTGGCTGATAGAATCCTATCAGCCAATCGGAATTCGAGGGACGCCATCTTGGATGACGTCCCTTAAAGGAACAGTCATTCGTTGTTCAGTCGTCGGTCCGGATGGATGTTCCGCGCTGGATGTCTTCAGGATCCTGCCGCTTCGCTCCGGATGGAAGAAGATCGAAGATGCCGCTTGAAGAAGATGTTTGCCGGTCCGGATGTCCTCTTCTTGCCGGATAGGAGGAAGACTTTGGAGCCTCTTCTGGACCGGATTATGGATCGCCAACCCCCGCTTGGGTTGGATGAAGATCTTGGAGCCAGGACGGATCGGTGATACCTGGATGGTGAAGACAAGGTAGGAAGATCTTCAGGGGCTTAGTGTTAGGTTTATTTAAGGAGGGTTTGGGTTAGATTAGGGGTATGTGGGTGGTGGGTTGTAATGTTGGGGGGGGGTATTGTATGTTTTTTTTTACAGGCAAAAGAGCTGAAATTCTTGGGGCATGCCCCGCAAAGGGCCCTGTTCAGGGCTGGTAAGGTAAAAGAGCTTGTAACTTTTTTAATTTAGAATAGGGTAGGGAATTTTTTATTTTGGGGGGCTTTGTTATTTTATTAGGGGGCTTAGAGTAGGTGTAATTAGTTTAAAATTGTTGTAATATTTTTCTTATGTTTGTAAATATTTTTTTATTTTCTGTAACTTAGTTCTTTTTTATTTTTTGTACTTTAGCTAGTTTATTTAATTGTATTTATTTGTAGGAATTGTGTTTAATTAATTTATTGATAGTGTAGTGTTAGGTTAATTGTAGGTAATTGTAGGTAGTTTATTTAATTATTTTATTGATAGGGTAGTGTTAGGTTTAATTATAACTTAGGTTAGGATTTATTTTACAGGTAAATTTGTTATTATTTTAACTAGGTAACTATTAAATAGTTCTTAACTATTTAATAGCTATTGTACCTGGTTAAAATAATTACAAAGTTGCCTGTAAAATAAATATTAATCCTAAAATAGCTATAATATAATTATAATTTATATTGTAGCTATATTAGGATTTATTTTACAGGTAAGTATTTAGCTTTAAATAGGAATAAGTTATTTAATAAGAGTTAATTTATTTCGTTAGATAAAAATTATATTTAACTTAGGGGGGTGTTAGTGTTAGGGTTAGACTTAGCTTTAGGGGTTAATACATTTATTAGAATAGCGGTGAGCTCCGGTCGGCAGATTAGGGGTTAATAATTGAAGTTAGGTGTCGGCGATGTTAGGGAGGGCAGATTAGGGGTTAATACTATTTATGATAGGGTTAGTGAGGCGGATTAGGGGTTAATACATTTATTATAGTAGCGCTCAGGTCCGCTCGGCAGATTAGGGGTTAATAAGTGTAGGCAGGTGTCGGCGACGTTGAGGGGGGCAGATTAGGGGTTAATAAATATAATATAGGGGTCGGCGATGTTAGGGGCAGCAGATTAGGGGTACATAGGGATAACGTAGGTGGCGGCGATTTGTGGTCGGAAGATTAGGGGTTAATTATTTTAAGTAGCTGGCGGCGACGTTGTGGGGGGCAAGTTAGGGGTTAATAAATGTAATACAGGGGTCGGCGGGGTTAGGGGCAGCAGATTAGGGGTACATAAATATAACGTAGGTGGCGGTCGGCAGATTAGGGGTTAAAAATTTTAATCGAGTGGCGGCGGTGTGGGGGGACCTCGGTTTAGGGGTACATAGGTAGTTTATGGGTGTTAGTGTACTTTAGGGTACAGTAGTTAAGAGCTTTATGAACCGGCGTTAGCCAGAAAGCTCTTAACTCCTGCTATTTTCAGGCGGCTGGAATCTTGTCGTTAGAGCTCTAACGCTCACTTCAGAAACGACTCTAAATACCAGCGTTAGAAAGATCCCATTGAAAATATAGGCTACGCAAATGGCGTAGGGGGATCTGCGGTATGGAAAAGTCGCGGCTGAAAAGTGAGCGTTAGACCCTTTAATCACTGACTCCAAATACCAGCGGGCGGCCAAAACCAGCGTTAGGAGCCTCTAACGCTGGTTTTGACGGCTACCGCCGAACTCCAAATCTAGCCCTTAGTTTTTGATGAGACATCAGCAGACCAAGATTTGAGCCACAATGCTCTACGTGCTAGGATAGCAAATCCTGCATTCTTTGCCGCTAATTTAGCAATTTGAAAAGCAGCATCAGTAATAAAAGAATTAGCTAGCTTGAGAGCCTTAATTCTATCTAAGATGTCATCTAATGGAGTCTCAACCTTAAGAGACTCTTCTAGAGCCTCAAACCAAAAAGCTGTAGCAGTTGTTACTGGAAGAATGCAAGCCGTAGGTTGTAAAAGAAACCCCTGATTAACAAATAATTTCTTTAGTAGACCCTCTAATTCCTTATCCATAGGGTCTTTGAAAGCACAACTGTCCTCAAAGGGTATAGTTGTACGCTTAGCTAGGGTAGATATAGCTCCCTCTACCTTAGGGACCGTTTGCCACGAGTCCCAAATGGTGTCTGATATGGGAAACATTTTCTTAAAATTAGGAGGGGGAGAAAACGGTATACCTGGTCTATCCCATTCCTTTCTTATAATTTCCGAAATTCTCTTAGGAACCGGAAAAACATCAGTGTAAGTAGGTGCTTCTAGATATTTATCCATTTTACACAATTTCTCTGGTGGAATTAAAATAGGGTCACAATCATCCAGAGTCGCTAAAACCTCCCTAAGCAACAGGCGGAGGTGTTCAAGCTTAAATTTAAAGGACATAACGTCCGAATCTGTCTGAGGTAAAACATTCCCTGAATCTGAAATTTCACCCTCAGACAGTAATTCCCTGACCCCCAACTCAGAACACTGTGAGGGTACATCAGAAATAGCTAATAAAGCATCAGAGGATTCAGTATTTACATTAATATCTGACCTACTGCGTTTACCCTGCAACACTGGTAATTTAGATAATACCTCTGTAAGGGTAGTTGACAGGGCCGGACTGGGAATAAAAAGCAGCCCTGGAAAATTAAAAGACCAGCCCTATTTTCCGTTGAGTCTGTAGAATGCACATGCCCCATTTTTCTCAAAGGGGATTACTAGGATACTCCTTCCCCAATATTTCTTTTAGAATTACATTATATTACTTTGCATTAAATAAAAATGCCAGATTGATGTTATTTAGGCACCCTACAACCCAATTGCATCCATTAATCACCACTTTAAATTGTAGCTTTCCAGCCCAAGCTGCCACAGCCCACTGGGAAATCTCCTGGTATCCTGGTAGGCCAATCCGGCCCTGGTAGTTGACATAACTGCAGCAGAGTAAAAGAATTAGACACACTAGAAGTACTTGGCATCGCTTGTGTGGGCGTTAAAGGTTGTGACACTTGGGGAGACTTGGATGGCATATCCTGATTCTCTTCAGACTGAGAATCATCTTTAGGCACACTTTCTTGACCTAATATATGGTCTTTACAATGTAAGGCTCTTTCAGTACAAGAGTTACACAATGTTAGAGGGGGTTGCACAATAGCTTCTAAACACATAGAACAATGAGATTCAGATTCCTCAATGTCAGACATGTTGAACAGATTAGTAATAACCACAAATGTCGTTTAAACACTTATTTATTGCTTAAAATAAACTTTTGAAAAAAACGTGTACTGCGCCTTTAAGAAAAGAAAAAGTGAACAATTTTTCCAAAATGCTTAAATAACGTTAAATTAACTCCAAATTTAACTTTAAAATTACTGCACCCAGAAGTAAGGGCAGAAATAATGCTCTTAAAGTACTTTAGAACAACAATTTGTCATTTACAGTCAAAAATACCCTCTGCACTTCGCCACAGCTCTTCTGTGGTGCCTACCTGCCCCCAGGGTACTTCGAAACAAATTTCCAACACTCCAGAACAGCTTGCACAGCCAGGAGCCGCCGGAGTTACTGCTTGCTGCTGCCTAGCCTGAAGGAAGTGCGCATCTGAGCGCGCAAAAATAAGCCCCGCCCCTTAAGGTCAATGCCGGAGTAGGCCCAAACACAACCGCATGGGAAAGCGGTTTTACACCTAAGTTATGCACAACACAATATAACCCCTCAAATACACCATCAAACAAATGGATGTTAATGCCAAAAATAAAAGCATAATACATCGTTTTTCTTTGTCTCTCCCATGTCACATAATGCCCATATACAGTCAACCATTATAAATAAAATCTAGGGACTCCAGTAATACCCCTCTTGTAAATTAGGATTACTGCTTACCTCATTCCCATACAGGGAAATAACTGCCAGCCAGTTCTGATATACCAAGTCTCCTCAGAATAAAAAGGCTGCACATACCTTAATGCTGCTTGTAGCATGAAACCGGTCTCCACACTGAAGATGTCTCATGGTTACCTTCAGAAGTCTTGTGGGAACCAGCGTGGATCTTAGTTACAACTGCTAAGATCATCAACCTCAGGGCAGAAATCTTCTTTCATATCCCCCTGAGGAAAATAGTACTCACCGGTACCATTTAAAATAAAAAACTTCTTGATTGAAGAAACTAAAACTAACACCTCACTTTACCATGTCTTCCTAGTATAACACAGGCAAAGCGAATGACTGGGGGTGGAGGGGAAGGGAGGAGCTATATATACAGCCCTGCTGTGGTGCTCTTTGCCACTTCCTGTTAGCAGGAGGATAATATCCCACAAGTAAGGATGAAATCCGTGGACTCGTCGTATCTTGTAAAAGAAATACATATCAGCACTAAAAAACATAGCACAACTTTAGACCTGAAGTAAAGTGTTAGGTCAAGAAAAGTATCACAAAAAAGTGACAAACATTTTAAATAAAGTATTACACTCATATATATACATATTAAATGCCTGGATGTGACCCACGTGTCATATTTTGGGCAGCACTGGTTTATATGAAGAAAAACATTCAGGTGAAACGTACGTTGGAGCACAAAACGGGGGAGGGGGGGCGTGATCAAGTACCTACCAATCTATCAAATCAAAATATCTGTACTGCTGGAGGTGTAAATTAGTATCTGACTTATGCTGTTTGGGAGTTTATTTATTGTTAACAATTGTTGTTTCACAGTCCCGTGAGTGACCATTTATCTTTCATAGTAATACATCTATAATGAGTTCTAGTATTAATGGAGTTCTAGTATTAATGGAGTATATTGTTTTGGGCGCAAATCTTTGAGCTATTGTAGCTCAGATTAATGTGAGTGAGTTTCAATGAATTTGTTTATTTTACACATTTTAAAACAGTGTTGCACTATGTGGTTTCTTCTCTCTTGTGGTTTAACTACAGAGAACGCTGCTGTAAAATCCCTCATGATACTCCAGAGTCCCCCCCCCCCCCTCCAATTTAGGGCTAGATTACAAGTAGAGCGCTAATTAATTGCGCTCCTGCAAACAGGCAAATTTGCTCGTTTATGTGTGCACGATAAATTACCAGCCATTACATGTGACTGGTTATTGCTACCGCAAGCTTGAGGTAAAAATTAGTGCGAAAGTTGGTGGGAGTGGGGTGTTAGAAAAAAAATAGCACTGAAAATTACCTTTACAGTGCGGTCTGCAGGGACTGTATGTTCCCAGTAAATATATATGTATATGCTTATATACATATACGGTATATATATATGTGTGTTAATATGTATACTAACACATAAATACACACACATACTGTATATATATATATATATATATATATTGGAGCCTATGGAAGCGCCTTCTCATGAGTGCAATGCTTCCGTGCAATGCAAACGCGAGGTTGCGTTCACATTGCACCTCGCTTGTAATACCAGCGCACATTTGCGTGCGCTAGTCCTACAAAGTTGAACGCAAATATTGCTTTTGCAGAAGCAATATTTTGCGCACAACTTGTAATCTAGCCCATAATGTTTCAATACGAGTATATTGCAAAATGATTCTGTTAAATTGTGAAGGCATTGTTGCACATTTTAATTTTGACTATTATGTTAATTAAGCAGTGTTTCATTGTAGTTCTATTGTAGCAACAAAGGGGTAGATTTTTTAAGAGGAGAGTGGACATGATTTGCTCGCTAAATGCTGACAGCATACATTTAACATTGCACAAGCATTTAGGGTGAGATGCTTGTGCAATGCCGCCCCCTGCTCACTCACGGCCAATCGGCCGCTAGCAGGGGCCATCAATCATCCCGATTAGAAGTTAAGGAGCAGCGGTCTTAAATGGACCCCATAGTATCTAGAGCAGCAATTAACATTCCTAAATCCCCTTTTCCTTTTTTTGTATGAAAAAGCTTATGTTAAAGCAGTTTAAATTGATTAATAAGTTTTAGGAAAATTAAGGAAAGAATACCTTTAAGAATATGATGATCACGTATGTGCAGCAACAGATACAATTCCGATCAAAATGCCACAGTTATACTTATCAAAAACTAACAAAAATGTATTAAGTTAAATAGAGACATGTGTGGATCCCAGTAAGGAATACATTTTTGGAATACAAAACAATTCCTTAAAGGGACACTGTACCCAAAAATTTTCTTTTGGAATTCAGAAAGAGCATGCAATTTTAAGCAACTTTCTAATTTACTCCTATTATCAATTTTTCTTCGTTCTCTTGCTATCATTATTTGAAAAAGAAGGCATCTAAGCATTTTTTTGGTTTCAGTACTCTGGACAGCACTTTTTATTGATGGATGAATTTATCCACCAATCAGCAAGGACAACCCAGGTTGTTCACCAAAAATGGGCCGGCATCTAAACTTACATTCTTGCATTTCAAATAAAGATACCAAGAGAAAGAAGAAAATTTGATAATAGGAGTAAATTAGAAAGTTGCTTAAAATTTCATGCTCAATCTGAATCAAGAAAGAAATTTTTTGGGTACAGTGTCCCTTTAACCCCTTAACGACCGAGGACGTGCAGGGTACGTCCTCAAAAAAAAGGCAGTTAATGCCTGAGAACGTACCCTGCACGTCCTCGGTGTGGAAAGCAGCTGGAAGCGATCCTGCTAGCTTCCAGCTGCTTTCCGGTTATTGCAGTGATGCCTCGATATGGAGGCATCCTGCAATAACCTTTGGTAGCCATCCGGTGCAGAGAGAGCCACTCTGTGGCCCTCTCTGCACCGGAGATCGGTGGCTCCCTGCGTTGGTGGGTGGGAGCCGGACCGGGAGGCGGGTGGCGGCCATCGATGGCCCTGGTTATGTGCAGGGGGGGCGGGATCGTGGGCGGGGATGAGCAGGGGCGCGCACGGACGCGCGCACGTGCACGGGGGGGCGGGGGCGGGCGCGTGCACGGGGAGGGAGTGGGTGGGAACCGCTACACTACAGAAAATGTATTAATAAAAAATGTATAAATGTCTAAATATTTAAAAAAAAAAAAAAAGATCAGCAAGGTGGTGGGGGTTTGTCTGTGTGGGGGGGGGGGAAGCTACACTACAGAAAAAAGCCAAACAAAAATAAAAAAAGCACTTTTTTTTGCAAACTGGGTACTGGCAGACAGCTGCCAGTACCCAAGATGGCCCCCAATGAGGCAGAGGGGAGGGTTAGAGAGCGGTTTTGGGGGGGATCAGGGAGGTTGGGGGCTAAGGGGGGGATCCTACACCCTAGCATATGTAAATATGCTAAAAAAATTTTTTATTTTTTTAAAAAAAACCTTTTATTTTAGTACTGGCAGACTTTCTGCCAGTACTTAAGATGGCGGGGAAAATTGTGGGGTGGGGGAGGGAAGGGAGCTGTTTGGGAGGGATCAGGGGGTGGGATGTGTCAGGTGGGAGGCTGATCTCTACACTAAAGCTAAAATTAACCCTGCAAGCTCCCTACAAACTCCCTAATTAACCCCTTCACTGCTAGCCATAATACACGTGTGAGGCGCAGCAGGATTTAGCGGCCTTCTAATTACCAGAAAGCAACGCCAAAGTCATATATGTCTGCTATTTCTGAACAAAGGGGATCCCAGACAAGTATTTACAACCATTTGTGCCATAATTGCACAAGCTGTTTGTAAATTATTTCAGTGAGAAACCTAAAATTGTGAAAAATTTTACTTTATTTTCAATTTGATCGCATTTGGCGGTGAAATGGTGGCATGAAATATACCAAAATATGCCTAGATCAATACTTGGGGTTGTCTACTATACTACACTAAAGCTAAAATTAACCCTACAAGCTCCCTAAAAGCTCCCTAATTAACCCCTTAACTGCTGGGCATAATACACTTGTGGTGCGCAGTGGCATTTAGCGGCCTTCTAATTACCAAAAAGCAACGCCAAAGCCATATATGTCTGCTATTTCTGAACAAAGGGGATCCCAGAGAAGAATTTACAACCATTTATGCCATAATTGCACAAGTTGTTTGTAAATAATTTCAGTGAGAAACCAAAAGTTTGTGAAAAAATTTGTGAAAAAGTGAACGATTTTTTGTATTTGATCGCATTTGGCGGTGAAATGGTGGCATGAAATATACCAAATTTGTCCTAGATCAATACTTTGGGTTGTCTACTAAAAAAAAATATATACATGTCAAGGGATATTCAGGGATTCCTGACAGATATCAGTGTTCCAATGTAACTAGCGCTAATTTTGGAAAAAAGTGGTTTGGAAATAGCAAAGTGCTACTTGTATTTATAGCCCTATAACTTGCAAAAAAAGCAAAGAACATGTAAACACTGGGTATTTCTAAACTCAGGACAAAATTTAGAAACTATTTAGCATGGGTGTTTTTTGGTGGTTGTAGCTGTGTAACAGATTTTGGGGGTCAAAGTTAGAAAAAGTGTGTTTTTTTCAATTTTTCCTCATATTTTATATTTTTTTTTATAGTAAATTATAAGATATGATGAAAATAATGGTATCTTTAGAAAGTCCATTTAATGGCGAGAAAAACGGTATATAATATGTGTGGGTACAGTAAATGAGTAAGAGGAAAATTACAGCTAAACACAAACACCGCAAAAATGTAAAAATAGCCTTGGTCCCAAACGGACAGAAAATGGAAAAGTGCTGTGGTCATTAAGGGGTTAAACATAGCACATCCCCTTTTAACACAACAATACAGCAATTTAGCTCATTAATGATGCAATTCCTTTCAGCTTGTCAAACTCTGCACCGCTGGAATCTTAACCATATTCTGTTTTTTCATACTAGCCATTGGATGCCTAGAAACACTAATATACTTTTTCCTCGTAGAAGATATTTAGCTTTGAAGACAATTGAAGCAAAGCATAGAAAAATACCCTTTGCTCCCTTGGCTCAAACAGATCCTGCTGGTTCTAATTTTAGTGCAGCCATAATGAAAAAGTCAAGAGAAAAACTGCTGGCTCTTCAATCAGGTTTAGTGGAAGCTTCATTAACAGCGTCTGAAAGTTCATTAGAAGCAGCTACATCCTATTAAAACTGCTCACTGTAGAGCTAGTGCTGAATAAATACAGTTACGAAGGTTACTTGGATTACTGAACTCTCTGGAGAAAAGACGTTGGTTTAAAAAAATGTTGGCTACAGTGATCAGAAAGTCAAGCATGCACTTGCATATATTTTTAAAGGGACACTAAAGTCAAAATTAAACTTTCATGATTTAGATAGAGCACGTAATTTTAAACAACTTTCCAATTCACTTGCATTATCTAAATGGGCACAATCTTTTTTATATGCACACTTTCTTATGCACCAGCTCCAACTGAGCATGTGCAATAATTCACAGACTATAAGTATATGCATTTTGTGATTGGCTGATAAATGTCACATGATGCAGGGGGAAAGTAAATTTAACTAAATTTGAAATTTGTCAGAAAAAAGTAGAAAAAAAAGTGCTTTTGCATTTTCTTTTTATTATGCATTTATTGATTATGCTATTATACTGTGTTTAATGATCCTTTGATAATGTATCCAAAGTAAAGAAAAATATATAAATAGTGAGTATTCTGCTTCACAAACATAAAAGTCACTCTCACGTTTGTAAAGTTAGCATTTAAACACATGAACCTCAGACTCGTGCCTAGTTCAGATTTAAAGGAAATGAAACCCCAAAAAATTATTTAATGTTTCAGATAGAGCATACATTTTTAAACTACTTTCCAATTTACATAAATTATCAATGTTTCCTTTTGATAAAGTAGCAGTTATGCACTACTGGGAAGAATCTGAACATATTAGTAAGCAAATGAAAACAGGCATATATGTGCAGACACCAATCAGCAGATAGCTTCCACCTCCGGAGCCTACCTAGGTATGCTTTTAAACAAAGGATACCAAATGAACTAAGAAAATTAGATAATTGAAGTAAATTGGAAAGTTATTTAAAATTACATGCTCTATCTGAATTATGAAGGAAAAAGTTGGTTTTCATGTCCCTTTAATGTATAGTATAATGTAAAGAAAGTTAAAACCAGTGCAGTTCAGGGTGAAAAAAAGGAAAAACATTAAATAACTTTTTGGATGGATATACATTTTTTTGGGAGATGCAACATATCAAAACAGAATTTATTAAGCAGACTGAACTTTAATTGCAAAAGATCTGCATGTAAAATATTTGAAACTGTTATTTTGTTAGCAAATGCATATTGTTTTACAGTGCAGTAATAGACCACAGGAAAAGCCTCTTGAATGTTTTATCGTATAGATTTTTCCTTTTATTTATTTTTAAAACTTAATTTGTGCAGTGTCCATTACTTCTTGTCACAGCCTTACAAGGAGGCTGTGGTCTCTAGAGGAAGCCTATCTAGCATGATGTCATAAAACTTCCAGAGTTGGTTTAGTATTAAGTGAATAGACAGATTTGCTCATGCTCAGAACTGGCAGAATAAAAAAATAAACCACTCTTACCACACATTCTAAGTGCTAATTTTGCAAGAAAACAAGTAAGTAGTTTGCTGGATCTTTTTTTTACACAATCTGTATTTTGTTATGTTTACTTTAACATATTTGTTTTTACTAAAAGAGCACTGTTTAACACCCTTTGAGTGTTAATTGGTTTGCCAAGTCTTGTTCCCAGTTTTGCACTAAGGAAGTGGTTAGCGTGGTAATAGCAATTTGTTTTGTTGTTGGTGTCCTTGTTTCTTTGTTTTTCAGAGCAAATACTACATTGCTAGTGTCTGAGTAATTGGAAAAACTAGGTGACTTGTATATGCTTTCTTTTTTTTTGACAATAAATTTATATTTGCCATTATTATTATTATTATTATTAATAATGTTATTACATACCTCCTAACCGTCCCACATTCTGGCTGGGAGGTCTGGCCCACTACCTGCAGCTGTAAATTGTCCTGATTTTAAGGGACTATATTATCCCTGCTCAAGGTCTACCTGGTCTTGACCACAACTGTCGATACGCCCACAACTTGGCTCACTGTGTGCCCATAACCCACACCTTTTGACATGGCCCTGCCCACAAAATAGCAAAGACCCTTTTTATCCTCCTAATTCCCAGAGAGTTTTAGGGAAATGTTGGGAGGAATGTTATTATTATTATTAGGTAGGTTAAGTGAGTGGGAATGAATAATGTATACATATCCCACTCCCTACTCACGTGTCAAAGAGCCTAAACTAGCTCTAGTATTAGTGCTCAACCATCCCGCAAGGAGCTCCTTGAAAAAGCTGAAATCGTTCAGTGAAACGTACGTCGGAGTGGAGAGTTATATATAGACCTGTTATAAGGAGTGGTGAATACTTTAAACAGTGGTGGCTGCAAACTCACTGTATTTTATGTGGTCCCTTTTGTAAAGGACTAATATACACAAAGTGTGTGTTTTTATTGCCAATGCTGTAAACCCTTAGTGGCAGATGTCTGGTTTTGCTTTTAAATTAATTGGATTTTGTGAACCAGGAGATGTTATTGTATTGAGTGCATATACTAGAGCTAGTTTAAGCTCTTGGATACGTGAGTAGGTTTGACTCAGAAGTGGGATTTTTGCACATACATGGCTATCTTTTTTTCTTTGAGGATTGCTATGGAAGACTTTGGAAATAAAGACTTTTATGTTCACTTTATCACGTAACTGTGTTACTTTTTCACAATTGTGATACTTTTTTAGTTTTATTGAATAATGTATACATGGCTAGCCTAAAACAGTGAAATCACTTCCTGCTCATTTTCTACATATAGTGCAAGATGGAGGTAAGTGACAAAATGTACATTTTATTTTCTCATTTTCAAATACTATTTATTTGGGGAGAAATCATAGGAGTAAACTTTGTGTTTTGGGAAACTGATCCGGTGCTAAATGGGGAACTATAAAATCTTTGTAAGATTTAGCAAACAAAGACTATATTTCTTACTTTTTATGTCTAATCTGAAAGGGAAAATAATTTTGGGAAACAGCAATAAAACATGTTTTACATATGTGTTTTTGTTTTGGCAAACAGCATTCACTGACAAAGTTGCAAATTGGAGTCGAGTAGGTGCTTTGGAGGATATAAGAAAGCCATAAAAGAGATAGTATAGTAGGCTAAGGGTTTAAAAGCTATTCAGTAATACATTCCCCCTCCCTCACCTCAGAGAACAAGGCTTTAGGCAGATATACATAGGTTGTGGTACAAAGAGGCCTTATTTTATGTTGAAGACCAGCTTCCTTGCATGGTATAAAAAAATTAGTAAACTTGATTCAGTAAAAACAAATTCTAATCCTCTGCCTGCAACACTAATGTTTGTGTCATGGTAAATAAAAGTATCCATTGCAAAGCAGAAGAATCCTTTTGACAATTATGTGCAGAGGCAATTTCACCTTAATAGGGCATAAAGCTATTTTTACAGGAAACAGCCTCGTAACTGATTACAGGTAGATAAAAAAAAAATCTTTATTGTCTGTACAGCAGGATTCCAATTGTTGATAGGCAAGAATAAATCCATTTCCAACATATATTCTCAACAAGACAGTTTGTCATCGTCCCCGACTGTGTAGCACTTTATTCCCAATCAGGCTTATGACTATAATTTTTTAAAGTTGTTCCTTCACCTATTGGCCCATATTTATCAAGCTCAGTATGGAGCTTGAACACAAGTTATGAAGCAGCGGTCACAAAGACTGCTGCTCCATAACCTGTCTGCCTGCTCTGAGCAGGCGGACAGACATCTCCGGAAATCAACCCAATCGAGTACGATCGGGTTGATTGACACCCCCTGCTGGCGGCCCATTGGCCACGAGTCTGCAGGGGGCGGCGTGGCACCAGCAGCTCTTGTGAGCTGCTGGTGCAATGCTGAATACGGCAAGCGTATTGCTCGCCATATTCAGCAAGGTCTGGCGGACCTGATCCGCAGTGTCGGATCAGGTCCGCCAGACCTTGATAAATAGAGGCCATTGTCTCAATCAACCACTGAAAGAAATCAAGACCCTTAAAAGGACTGCAAATTCAAATGTAAACTTATACAAGTTAGATAGCGCATGCATTATTATAAAGCATTTCAATTTACTTTTAATCCCCAGCTACTCCCATAACACATCCCAAATCCTCCAAATCCCATCCCGGTCATGGCATGCCCAGGACCCCTTCCCATGGTGACTACAACCACAAGTCCCCTGACTTACCGGAAAGCCTCAGGGAAATAAATTGAGAGGGATGTTAATGATAGAATTATTCATAAATAATTTAAAGCAGTGCTGGCCAACTTCCTAGCATATGGGGCCACAGATACATTTTTTGGAGTTCTTTAGGGCCACATAATAATTTATTGCTATTAAACACAAAAAAGTTTTCTAAAAATGTCTCTCCCCCAGAGTGAATTTTTTCAATTGTGGCAATTTTATTTACCCAACCACCAGAAGACCCCAAAGTATTTTTTTTTTTGTTCTGTTTTTTTCCTGGGGCCACAAAAACAATGGCACACATTCTTAGCTCTGCTTTTTCCCGGGGGGCTTAAAAAACTAGTGCAGAGGGCTGCCACTTGGATATTACTGAAATAAATCAATATGGCATAATTACAACATTTACTAAACCCTATAAGTTTCAGAAACTCTTGGCTTTGTCAATAAAATAAATGTACAACTAAAAAGAATACTCAGTTGCTTCTGTATGTGTGCCAGAATCAAGTCATCATATCTACTATTTTGTTCTGCAGTATCCTACTAATCCTTTTTTTCCCTGGTGTTCTTTCTTACTTTTGTAAGGCTTTCTCCTTAAGCTACAGTCATCAGAAATCTTGTCATTTCACATCATTATTTCTCCAAAAAAAAAAAATAATAATAAAAAAAAACATTCAGGAAAGAAAGTAAAAGAATGGATGTCTGTAAAAGTAATATTATTTTTAGGATAACCCTGTAAAATCAAAAGGGAGAAGTTGACCTTTTACAGGTCAGAAATGAAGATGATATTAAGAGGAAAAAAATATCATAAACTTTATCAACTTTTTTGCTTCTAAACTGTCAAAGTAGTGAATCACTAACAGTTATGACCTTCCCTGCTGCAGCTGAAGAAAAAGATATATAAGAACACAGAACATCTATAGACTGAATGCTGATAAATATATTTCTAACAGCTTTGTGTGTTCTGCAGAATAAATCTGCTCATTTCTACTTGTCAGATGAGTATATTCAGTTCTTGTTGTACAAGGATAGCAGTAAAATAGGAATAAAAACGCACTGATCAGGGTCTGAAAGGAAAAATCACTATCCCACCCTTACTAGGAGGTTGATTTCTACAGCCCCCTTGTTTTTACATATACTATATGGCCAAAAGAATATGGATATCTGACCATCATACCTATGTGAGCTTGTTTGACATCCCATTCCAAAACCAAGGTCATAAATATGGAGTTCCCCCACCATTTGTGTCTGTGGGAATTTGTGTCCATGCAGCCAAAAGAGCATTTGTAAGGCACTGATGTTGGATAAGTAGGTCTGGCTTGCAGTCAGTGTCCCAGTTCATACCAATGCTGTTTATAGTCAGGTTGAGGTCAGCGCTCTGTGAGGCTACTTGAGTTTCTCCACACAGAACATGTTAAACCATGTCTTCATGAACCTCCTTTGTGCACTGGGCACAATCATGCTTAAAGGCATAGTAAACCCAAACATTTTCTTTCATGATTTGGATAGAACATACAATTTTAAACAACTTTTCAGTTTACTTCTATTATCAAATTTGCTTCATTCTCTTGTTATCCATGGAACAACATTGCTCTTCTGGCAGCTAGCTGAACACATCTAGTTAGCCAATCACAAGAGATAAAATGTGTGCAGGCACCAATTAGCAGCAGCACCAACTGGTGTATGATATGTGCATATTCTTTTTCAAAAAGGGATACTAAGAGAACGAAGCACATTTGAAAATAGAAGTGAATTTAAACGTGTCTTAAAATTACATACTCTATATGAATCAGGCAAATTTAATTTTTACTTCCTATCCCTTTAAATAGGAAAGGGCCTTTTTCCAAACTGATGTCACAAAGTTGGAAGCACCCAATTGTCTAAATATCTTTGTATCATGTAGCATTAAGATAACCATTCACTGGCATTAAAGCGCTTAGCTCAAACCCTGAAAAACAGTGCCAGACCCTTTTCCCTTCTCCGCCAAACTTCTCAGTAGGCCTTATGCATTCTGATAGGTAGCATTCTTTTGGCATCTACCACACCCAGATTCTTTTATCAGACTCAAAAATACAAAATAAAGCTGCGCTTCTCTGCTCTGGCTGGGTAAATACAAAAGAATCCAAAAATAAATAAACATATGTTAATTTACCAGAATACTCCAAATACTCCGAAAAGTAATGGAATAGAAATTGTGCTGCAATTTGAATGTCCGAGTATAAACAGTTCAGTATAAATATCAGGCTACTAACAATCAAGGTATAATGTTTGGCCCGATGTATTATGAACAACAATCATAGAAAACAATAACAAATAATAACAAAAGGGGTAGAAATACTTCCCAATTGCAGTAGAATGTGTGGATGCTGCTCAAATGTAAAATACAGGGCTGTGCTCCTGCTCACAAGTGGAAACTGCAGAACGAAAAAGAACACAGAGCGCATAACACTCTAAGAGTAACTCTGTTTAATAGATGCAGCAAACAGAGCGCTAAAAAATATCACGTACAATGTTTCAAAAGATAATATACACAGTCACCAAATCTCAATGTGTTGCACCGGCTTTCGTGGGTATGTTATTTGTCACCCCGTCAGCGTGATCCTCGATCCAACTTTCGGAAAGCCACAGGAAGACTCACTACACTGGGGGATGCTCCAACCTGAAGACCGATGTCACAGGAGCATGGTGAGAGTGAACAGAAAGCCTCTACGCGTTTTGTCAGCCTACGACCTGACTTTCTCAAGAGGTGTATGTAAAGTGAAGTCCGAGTAGCTTTTTAAAGTTCCCGGGTAAGGCACACCTCCAATCCATGGAATTTAATTGGCTGTAAACCAGACAAAGTCCCCAAAACGAGGCTGATGAACGTATTGTTCCAACAAAGTCCTAAATTTTACTGTCACTTATCTTTTGAAACATTGTATGTGTTTGCTGCATCTATTAAACAGTGTTACTCTTAGAGTGGTATGCGCTCTGTGTTCTTTTTCGTTCTTTTATCAGACTGCCAGATAGTGAAGTGTAATTCATCACTCCAGATAAAAATTCCACTGCTTTAGAGTCCAGTGGTAGAGTTTTTTACATCACTCCAGCTGACGCTTGACATTGCTCATGCTGATGTGAGGCTTGTGTACAGCTACTCAGCCTTAGAAACCCATTTAATGAAGCTGCTTACTTCAGAACTCGACAGTCCTGCTCTGTCCGATTGTGGTGTCTACAAATTCATGGTCAGGCTTTTGTTGCACCTAGTCACCTCTCCTTCACAATAATAGCACTTACAGTTTACTGGAGCAGATCTAGTAGGGCACAAACTGACTTGTGACAAAACTGGCATCCTATGACAATGCTATGGTTAACCTTAGTGCCACTTTTTTGTTTTCTACAAGTGCTACGTTTAAAGTCACTGAGTTTCAGTTTGACACATTGTACTGCCAGTGTTTGTCTGCGGAAATTTCATGGCTATGTGCTGGATTTTATGCACCTGTTAGCAATGGGTGTAGCTGAAACCACTGAACTCAATAATTAGTAGACCTGTCCACATAATTTTGCCCATATAATGTATTTTTTCTATAGCCAATACTGCAGTGATGACATTTTCAAATGAGGTATCAGTTTCAGAAGGCAAAAGCAGCTATTGTAAATGATAAACTAAAGATAAAAAAGCTATTTATAAACAGTTTAATACATTACATCAAGTAAAATTAATAACTGAGAACACAATGAAGGGGAGAACAATTTTCAGTAGAATTTCCCTTTAAATTCACAGCTAAAATCTCAATGGAAATGGTATCTTAAGGAAGATTACAAGTTTTGCGGTACAGTAATACCGCTGAAAAATTGGCTATTGCGCGTAGAATGGCCAGGAACGCATATTTCGAGTCGCGGCGGTATATCTGTAACGCAAGCAACGTTTGAGTGCGGGATTTTCATAGCGCCGGTATTACAGGTTGTGCATTCAGGCTAAAATGCTTGCGTTACAGCCTATACCAACACGATCCATACCGCCATCTGAGAGCAGTATTTTATGGATATTGTGAAACAAAAATGTTTTACTAAACTCATAACTAAAATGTTACAAAGTACACTAACACCCATAAACTACCTATTAACCCCTAAACTGCCACCCTCCCGCATAGCAAGCACTATATTTAACTTATTAACCCCATATCTGCTGCCCACCCACATCTCGACTATTAAATTTATTAACCCCAAATCTGCCGTCCACCCACATCCCAAACACTATTTAAATATATTAACCCCTAAACTGCCGCTCCCTGACATCACCGGCAATATAATAAAGTTATTAACCCCTAAACCTGTGGCCTTCCACAATGCCGTCACTAAATAAACCTGTTAACCCCCAAACCTCCGGCCTCTCACATCACCACCACTAAATAAACCTATTAACCCCTAAACCTCAGGCCTCCCACATTGCAGCCACTAAATAAACCTATTAACCCCTAAACCGCTGGGCCACCCACATCGCAAAACACTAAATTAAACTATTTACCCTTAAACCTAACACCCCCTAACTTTAAATTAAAATTACAATATAACGATACTATCTTTAAATAAATAAAAACTTACATGTGAAATAAAAATAAACCTAACATTAAACTATGAATTAACCTAACATTACTATTCTAATAAAAAAAAAAGAAACTACCAACTAAAAATCCTAAATTACAAATTAAAAAAAAACTAATCCTATGAAAAAAATTAAAAAATCTAACATTACAAAAAAATAAATACTAAAATTACGAAAAATAAAACACACTAAGATCACAAAAAATACTAAATGAAATTATCAAAAATAAAAACAATTACACCTAATCTAATAGCCCTATAAAAATAAAAAAGCTCCCCCAAAATAAAAACACACTCTAGCCTACAATAAACTACTGATAGCCCTTAAAATTGCCTTTTGTAGGGCATTGCCGTAAGTTAAACGGCTCTTTTACCTGTAAAAAAATACAAAGTCCTCCCAACAGTAAAACCCACCACCCAACCAACCCCCCAAAATAAAAAACCTAACTCTAGAAAAAAAACCTAAGCTACCCATTTCCCCTAAAGGGGCATTTGTATGGACATTGCCCTTAAAAAGGCATTCAGCTCTTTTTCACTGCCCTTAAAAGGGCATTCAGCTCTTTTACAATTTGCCCAAAACCCTAATCTGAAAAAAATCCCACCCCAAAAAATAAAAAAAATACCTAACACTAACCCCAGAATATCTACTCACAGTTCCTGAAGTCCGGACATCCATCTCCATCCAGGCGGTGAGAAGTCTTCATCCAGACAATCCGATTGGCTGATCCAATCAGCCAATCAGATTGAGCTCGCATTCTATTGGCTGATCGGAACAGCCAATAGAATGCGAGCTCAATCTGATTGGCTGATTGGATCAGCCAATCGGATTGAACTTGATTCTGATTGGCTGATTCCATCAGCCAATCAGAATATTCCTACCTTAATTCTGATTGGCTGATAGAATCCTATCAGCCAATCAGAATTCGAGGGACGCCATCTTGGATGACATCCCTTAAAGGAACCGTCATTCTTCAGTTGGACGTCGCCGGAAGAAGATGGGTCCGCGGTGGAGGTCTTCAGGATGGAGCCGGTCGTCATCGGATGAAGATAGAAGATGCCGCTTGGATCAAGATGGTTGCCGGTCCGGATCGCCTCTTCTTCCCGGATAGGATGAAGACTTTGGAGCCTCTTCTGGACCTCTTCAGCCACCGGATGATGGATCGCCAGCCCCCGCTTGGGTTGGATGAAGATTTTGGAGCCAGGACGGATCGGTGATACCTGGTGAGGTGAAGACAAGGTAGGATGATCTTCAGGGGCTTAGTGTTAGGTTTATTTAAGGGGGGTTTGGGTTAGATTAGGGGTATGTGGGTGGTGGGTTGTAATGTTGGGGGGGGTATTGTATGTTTTTTTTTACAGGTAAAAGAGCTGAACTTCTTGGGGCATGCCCCGCAAAGGGCCCTGTTCAGGGCTGGTAAGGTAAAAGAGCTTTGAACTTTAGTAATTTAGAATAGGGTAGGGCATTTTTTATTTTGGGGGTCTTTGTTATTTTATTAGGGGGCTTAGAGTAGGTGTAATTAGTTTAAAATTGTTGTAATATTTTTCTTATGTTTGTAAATATTTTTTTATTTTTTGTAACTTAGTTCTTTTTTATTTTTTGTACTTTAGTTAGTTTATTTCATTGTAGTTATTTGTAGGAATTGTATTTAATTTATTTATTGATAGTGTAGTGTTAGGTTTAATTGTAGGTAATTGTAGGTATTTTATTTAATTAGTTTAATGATAGTATAGTGTTAGGTTTAATTCTAACTTAGGTTAGGATTTATTTTACAGGTAATTTTGTAATTATTTTAACTAGGTAACTATTAAATAGTTCTTAACTATTTAATAGCTATTGTACCTGGTTAAAATAATTACAAAGTTGCCTGTAAAATAAATATTAATCCTAAAATAGCTACAATGTAATTATAATTTATATTGTAGCTATATTAGGATTTATTTTACAGGTAAGTATTTAGCTTTAAATAGGAATAATTTATTTAATAAGAGATAATTAATTTCGTTAGATGTAAATTATATTTAACTTAGGGGGGTGTTAGTGTTAGGGTTTGACTTAGCTTTAGGGGTTAATACATTTATTAAAATAGCGGTGAGCTCCAGTCGGCAGATTAGGGGTTAATAATTGAAGTTAGGTGTCGTCGATGTTAGGGAGGGCAGATTAGGGGTTAATACTATTTATTATAGGGTTAGTGAGGCGGATTAGGGGTTAATAACTTTATTATAGTAGCGCTCAGGTCCGCTCGGCAGATTAGGGGTTAATAAGTGTAGGCAGGTGGAGGCGACGTTGTGGGGGGCAGATTAGGGGTTAATAAATATAATATAGGGGTTGGCGATGTTAGGGGCAGCAGATTAGGGGTACATAGGGATAATGTAAGTAGCTGCGGTTTACGGAGCGGCAGATTAGGGGTTAATAATAATATGCAGGGGTCAGCGATAGCGGGGGCGGTAGATTAGGGGTTAATAAGTGTAAGGTTAGGGGTGTTTAGACTCGGGGTACATGTTAGAGTGTTAGGTGCAGACGTAGGAAGTGTTTCCGCATAGCAAACAATGGGGCTGCGTTAGGAGCTGAACGCGACTTTTTTGCAGGTGTTAGGTTTTTTTTTCAGCTCAAACAGCCCCATTGTTTCCTATGGGGGAATCGTGCATGAGGACGTTTTTTAGGCTGGCCGCTTGCGTAAGCAACTCTGGTATCGAGAGTTGAAGCTGCGTTAAATATGTTCTACGCTCCTTTTTTGGAGCCTAACGCAGCCTTTATGTGGACTCTCAATACCAGAGTTATTTTTATGGTGCGGCCAGAAAAAAGCCGGCGTTTTTCGGGTCGTTACCGACAAAACTCCAAATCTAGCCGTAAGATAGTTATAGTGTAATTTTAATTTAAAGTTAGGAGTTGTTCGGTTTAGTGGTTAATAGTTTAATTTAGTGTTTTTCAATGGGGGGTGGCGGTTTAGGGGTTAATAGGTTTATTTAGGTGTCAGGGAGCGGCGGATTAGGGGTTAATAACTTTATTTAGTGGTGGCGTTGTTGGGGAGCGGAGGATTAGGGATTAATAACTTCCTTTAGTGGCAGCGATGTTGGGGAGCAGAGCATTAGGGGTTAATAGCTGTTATTATTGGCGGCAATGTCAGAGAGTGGTGGATTAGGGGTTAATAACTTTATTTAATGGCGGCGATGTCGGGGAGCGAAGGATTAGGGGTTAATAGCTATTATTAGTGGCGGCGATGTCAGGAAGCAGAGGATTAGGGGTTTATAGCTTTTATTAGTGTCTGTGATGTCGGATTAGGGGTGTTTAGACTAGGGGTTTATGTTAGGGTGTTAGGTTTAAATGTTAAATTATTTTCCCCATAGACATCAATGGGGTTGCGTTACGGCAATCGCCATTCCGCACTTCAGGTGCTAGTTTTTTTTTAACACTTTCTCCCCTTACACCTTTAAAAATTAATTGATACAGTTAGCTCAAGAAGGTATTTTTTTGGCATTTTTACCACTAATGATCTAAATATTCTTGTTCCACCAAATCCCATTATATCCATCTTCTACCATGTACCTAAAGTACATAAAGATATTGAGCGTCCTCCAGGTAGACCAATAGTCTCTGGCATTGGCTCTCTTTTTGAACCAATGGGAGCCTGGATAGATGCTATTTTACAACCAATTGCCAAGGGACAATTGAGCTACCTGGAGGATAGCTCACATCTGCTCAATAAATTAGAAAACATTGAGTAGCAAGAACATTACACGTGGATAGTAGTAGATATTTCATCTTTATATACCTGTATTCCCCAAATTGTTGAACTATTTTTAGCAAAAGAACTAGAGTTGGAAGACATCACCAAACACTACATAGGAGACATCCTGAGGCACCTTCTATCCCATAATTTCTTTATGTTTAATCATGAGTTTTTCCAACAAACATGCGGCACAGCAAAGGGGGCAAAATTTGCCCCATCGTTTGCCAACTTGTATGTGGCTAGGTGGGAATTTCTCTACATTTATAATTCATCGAATCCATGGTGTGAGGACATCGTCTTTTATTCACGATATATAGACGATTTGCTTTTCATAGTCAAAAAACCTTTGGATGACTCTTCACACCATTACTTCATGCACCATCTAAATGACAACCATATGGGACTCAAATTTATAGGAACCTATAGCAGAACTGAAATAGATTTCTTGGACCTAACTTTACAAGTATATAATAATCAAATATGCACAAAAACATATAGAAAACCCACTTCTGGGAACACCATTTTGCACGCTAGATCACAACATCCTAAACATCTAGTACAATCTATACCTAAAGGACAGTTTATCAGACTTAGAAGGAATACCAAATCAGATGAAGTCTATGACGAACAGGCAATTGAACTTGAAAATAGATTGGTTCATAGAGGTTATAATAAAAGTACTCTATCTAAATGTTGCCAGCTAATTAAAAAATCTGATGTGAACACAGTAAACAGATCTTCCAAAGAGATAAACAATAGTAACTTTAGTGACTCAATAGTATTTACAACTGAGTATACAATGCAATATGACTAAATTGTCAAAATTCTTAAAAAAACATATACATCTCCTATCAGGAGATTAGATTCTTAAACCTTTTGTCAAAAATTGCAAATTTGTCCCAAAGAAACCTAGAACCTTAGCACAGTCTTTTTCTCCTAGTATGGTTAACAATAATAGTTCACCCATGGAATCCACATGGCTTAAACACAAAGGTAAATTTAGATGTGGCAGTAAAAACTGTAACACCTGTACCTTAATTTTGAGAGGTGATTCTTTCATATCGAGTACCACCAATCAAAAATTTGAAATACAGTTTTATGCCAAATGTGGTACCCAATGGGTGGTGTATATGCTAACCTGCAACCTTTGTCTTAGTCAATATATAGGACAAACCTCTAGGGAGCTTAGGAAAAGAGTGTCGGAACATGTCAGAGATTTGAAAAATTATGTAAAAGAATTAGCGGTAGCAAGCCATTTTAATGGCATGCACTTTACAAATAAAGCCAATCTATCGGTTCAAATCATAGACCTAGCAAGAGTCCCCACAAGAGGTGGAAATAAAAACAAAATCCTTGACAAAAAGGAATTGTTCTGGATCTTAAAACTAAAAACTAGAACTCCACTAGGTATGAATAGAGAATTTGACATTAGCTATTTTATTGACAATTAATGTTTGCTAAGTTTTGGACTTTGTTTACTTTATTTCTATTTTTATTTTTCTTTGCAATCTGCATTTTCCTTTCTGAAGTTTGCATTGTACATTTAGTATTGGACATTTTGCATCCTACATGGTGCACTTGGCATTTTGCCTCTTGTGATTTTTTGTATTTTTTGTATATTGTGCCCCTATCCCTTATCTGATTCATTATTATGTCATCCAATGTTCTGTATTGTTGGGCTCCATAGCAAAGTTTGACATATAGCACAAATTAATTTGGTAATTGTAATTAGCATAATAGTATTAGATGCTTATTTGTATAGTCAGGCTCATGTTGCTCCACAATATAAACGACTCTTGAAACACATGAATGCATTTTTGTAGTCACTAGACTCCCTTAATATTATATACCTTAAAATAGTTACAATGTATACAAATTTAAAATGTAAAATTTACAGCTATTCTATTAGTTTATCTATAGATATTTGTAAAACTACTTGCAAATTAAGTGTATTATTACATTCTTCCAATGCAATTATACTTTTATTTTTGTTGTTTTTAATACTCACCTGACATGTTTTAATATATCAAGTTGGAGTGACAAGGGTTAACTGGTTTGTACCTAGCGTATAAATAGCTTGTCCTTGCCCCCACTCACTAGTCTATGAATAAGCGCCACTAGGGGGCGCGAAACGCGTAAGACTGACCCTGTCTATGTGTCTGCCCTCTGTTTGGGAACTCTGTATGTTTTAATCAGTCCTAATAAAGGTATGTTTTATCATTTTTTATAACCAAGCAGTGCCTGCTTTTATTTTTTCCTTACTTCTCCACACGGCCTGATCCGCCGTTATGCTATGGCACTCCAAGTCTCGTAAGTAGCAGAATGTATTTTTGATGCACTATTTCCTTTGTATGCACGGATCGATGGTTTGACCGTGTTCCGGACACCCCTGTCTTCTTCTCCCCATTGATGTCTATGGGTAAAAGCGTGTATGAGCACGTAAACTCAGCCCTTGGCTTTTGTGCGGTATGGAGCTTAACGTAACATAACGCACAGCACAAGGAGGTTTTTCAGTAACTCGTAATGGCAGCGCTATGGAAAGTGAAATAACGCAATTTTTTGGCGTTATTTTCGCACCCTGTTTAGCGCAAAACTCGTAATCTAGGGGATAGTACATTCAACAGTAAGTCTAATACAATATTTGCAATGCAGTGTAAGAATTCATTACAGAAAAAGTTAAAGGGACACTGAACCCAAATTTTTATTTTGGGATTCAGATAGAGCATGCAATTTTAAGCAACTTTCTAATTTACTCCTATTATCAAATTTTCTTCATTCTATAGGTATCTTTATTTGAAATGCAAGAATGTAAGTTAAGATGCCGGACCATTTTTGGTGAACAACCTGGGTTGTTCTTGCTGATTGGTAGATACATTCACCCACCAATAAATAAGCTCTGTCCAGGGTCTTGAACCAAAAAAATAGCTTAGATGCCTTCTTTTTAAAATAAAGATAGCAAAAGAACAAAGAAAAAATGATAATAGGAGTAAATTAGAAAGTTGCTTTAAATTGCATGCTCTATCTCAATCACGGTGTCCCTTTAAGGATTACTTTCCTTTTAAAAGATGAACACTGTTACAAGATAGAGAAAGTTAAAGGACCATTAAAGGGATGCTAAACCCATTTTTTATTTCATGATTCAGACAGAGCATGCAATTGTAAGCAACTTTCTAATTTACTCCTATTATCAAATTTTCTTCATTCTCTTGCTAGCTTTATTTGAAAAGCAGGAACGTAAAGCTTAGGATCCAGTCCATTAAAGGACCAGCACCCTGGACAGCGCTTGCTTATTGGTGGCTACATTTAGGGGAGGGGCCTTGAAGACTTTTGTGCGCAGTATACTCCACAAGTACTTGTATAGAAGGTTGTCATTAGGGAGTGATTAAATTGATTTATTGTTAATATAAAATTAGCCTGTTTTGTGCTAGAGGAAGCAATAACATCGCAATCTTAAATTACAGATTTATTACCAGTGGGTAAAACAGGAAGCATCGCTTACCTTGTGGGTTAACAAAATGTTTATAGAATAGCACTACATATATTTACTGTATATATATATATATATATATATATATATATATATATATATATATATATATATAAAAATGAATGTTGTAACTGTGGAGGAAGGGAGGGAACTTTTTCAAAAAATACCAACTAAAGTTGAATGACACAGCAGCACACCCTTTATCTCTAAGACCCTAACACAGTTAATTTAAAAGTTAATGAACCCATGCTGTAAATAAAGCAAAATGTATTTTGGCAACTTTTCTGGTTCACTAAAAAAATTACAGTGCCATGCCCTGTCTATTCCTGTAAAAGGTTCAAATTGTCTCTTCTAAAAAGGCAAGTTGTATTGGAAGTTTAGCCTTTAAAAAAAAGTTGCAGCAAATTAGATGTTAACTGGTTCTGCAATATTTCACACTCAGCTGGTATTTTACTGATTACAAGACAACAGAAAAGTCTTGTTATTACAAGATGTTTTATTATGTCACTTTAAGTAGCAGAATAAAAGATTTTTTTGTGTCAGTATAAAACAAAGTAAGGGCCAAATTTCACAACCCGTGCAACCCTGTCTCTAGCCCACGCGTATTCATCAAAGGAGACTTGTGTCATAATTGCGTGTTCCCAAAATGTTGTGTTATTTTTATGTTTTCCCAAAATGTTGTGTTATTGTTGTATGTTCTCAAAATGTTGTGTTATTATTTAGTGTTCCCTAAAATTTCTCCCCACTTGGACTTCCGGTGGGTGGCGAAACAAGATGGTTGCAACGGTTAGAGCTCTTCCAAGACTGCTTCTAAAAATCCATGTGTGCATCTGATATTTGAAGCCATCCTTGCCTTCCTTGGCATCTTAAATTCTCGGGAACATATGAGGATAGAGAGGACAACATCATCTCTACCCCGGAAGACATTAAAAGGACCTTCATTAATATTGAGACAGAACCCCGTTTTCCTTTCTTACATCTGATAAACTTCTCAACGGTCACCATTTATCACTCAGCAGCAATATGGCTGATTGCACAGCACAGATTACTGAAGAATTAGTCTCTCTATTTCTACCGCTTCTAGATAACCTGGTTCTCTCCTGCACGGCTCTTTATGACAAGATTCATGCAGTGATACGACCAGAGAAAGGGAGGATAAACCGCGCTCCACCATCTTCTACCTCTTGCCCATCTATATGAGCAAAAGCAGAGGCAATCCGATGAAAATTAACACAGAAACACCTACCTGTCTCTCGCAATCTGACTTCACTCAAGCTCTTGAGGTAAATCCGGAGAATTTTCTGGATGTAATTACCGGACTGGGCATTATAGACTTGGACATTGGCTCAGGAGAATGTATATCTCAAGATGATAAACCAGAGATAAGTCATTCTAATGGCGAAATTAGGAAGTTGCAAAAAAGTTTTCCCAGCAATTGAGTATTACGCAGTTAAATTAAAAAGTGTGGAGAGGAGCAAATCTCGTTTATGTTCAGAATACTATGATCTTGGCTGTCTCCTCTATTTGTTGTATGCAATATGTCTTTGCCTTCTTTACAGCTTACACTTATTTCTGGAACTTTCTTGTGTGAAGACTGGGGTGAGGTAAAAAAAAGGTATAGGCTAAAAGTCTGCCTGGGTAATCTCGCTGAGGACTGATTATTTTCTTTTTTTTTCTGTTTATTTGCCTTTATATATTCTCCCAGTTACTCAGCAACATAAGGTCAGAGTATAAATTTTTTTTGTTTGTTTTATATTGTGAGGCTCATATTTCTAGTAAGTTAACGTTATAAAGGTCTTAAAATTGGTAACTAAAGAAGAAAGACCATATACCTGATTTAGTCTTGTTTAAAGTGAATAGTGCCACAATCCTATTGTTTTATCTTTGACTGCTTTGAAACCTCATTTTTGTTACACTGAGGAAAAGCTTAAGCGCTTTAACTGTTATTGGGGTTAAAACTTCAATTTGTCTCTCACTTAGGAAAGATTTGTGGGATTTCATTAATAAGTTTATGGTTTGTTGTTCTTTTTGTTCATTTCTTTTTGTTTTGTTTACTTCAATGTTCATTAAGATTAATGCTAAACTGTTTGGGGTTTATGTTGACATCAGCATAGACTGTATTAACATAGTGAGAAAAGATATTAATTTGTCTCATAGCTAACTCATTTCAAACATACCAGCAGAGACTCCACCGGAAACAATTTTACATGAAAAAATTGTTATGACTAATATAGTTATCATAGGATAGCTGCATGATTTGGAAGCGAGTTACTATTCTCACTATGGAAAAAATATATTAAAGCTTGAAATATCCTTTACTGTCGCATATCGGGCACCATAAAAACTTTACATAACCATTTGACATTACATGCTTATCTTAGTATTATACTGAGACTTGTACATCCTTTATAGTTGAGCCCACTCTTCTAATAAAATGGCATTAGATATTGCCACTTAATATGAAAACTATTTAATTAGAAGTGAATTTAGGCTAGATTATCTGTACTGCCTAGATCCATTCCTAGACTTGAACAAGAACACAGTCAAATTTGAAGTTACTCTATTCGTGAATAGGCAGTGGTGTCTATGTAACATGTCATATTTTACCCTTCATTTATCCAAACAACTGAGTGAGGTGCATCTTTTACAAACATCATTATGACTTTAATTGTTTTAGCATGGTACTCATTGATCAATATAATACAGCTTAATATTTGTTCTGGTACAAGCAGCTATCCAGATCTAGTCTTTTATATAGGTTTAGTTTTAGTTGAGATAATCTTAATTATAAAAACCCAACAATGAGGTTACATAAGATGTCTATAGTAGTATATCACCTGTGTGACATATCTTCGACATTTTGGTATTAGAAAACATATTTTATGTTAACTCTGTGTACTCTAAACTGCATTGTAATATTGCGTCATTGTGGTATTTTTCTTTCCTTGCCCTGTGTGGCATAATGATATGTACACTGTATATCTGTAATCATTGTTGGTCATAAATAAAAAGTAAATAAAAAAATAAAAAAAAATTCTCCCCACTTTTTTGTAACAACATGGCTCAAGTATGAGCACTATGGGATATGTACTTTAGACCAAGGTGTAACCTAAATTTCCGAATGGCATACTACCTCCCATACCAGGAAAGAAATATATCATAGTCATTGTGACTGTCATCTAGGGAATAAAGAGGATACTCTTGAAGTGTCCATTAACCAGACAATCTTTCAGGACTTCAGGCTAACACTCCAAAAGGTTACTCTCCTTGTTATTGTTCAGAAGTGGACAATTAACAGTATACGCAGTGCCATCAACAGATGTGTTCAAATCTTTAAACGTGGGATGTGCAACAAGGGAAACTCTTCTCAAGGGCACTCTGAATACCAATGTTTTAACTCCTTCCTAACTACAATAGGTAAATACAAATGGTAAAAGCCAGTGAGTATATAAATGTATTATCTGCTTTATAGCGAAGGACTTTAAAGGAACATAAATGACAGCAGTATGCCGGGGCTGTACTGATGCTAGAAGGCAGCTTCAAAAAAAGAATGCTTTATCCTTTTTCAACACCTAGATTGTCCCCTTGTGCACAAGTAGTACCAATCTCTGCATTTACAGTGACATTGATGCATATCACACATGGTGCAGATTAAGGGCTAGATTACGAGAGGTGCACTAACTGTTCCACGTGATCCATAAGGGGTTTATCACAGATCTTTGCACATGTCGGAAGTTCACTATTTGTGAGTCTAGACCAAGGAGATACAGTTTGTGCATTAGTTTGTTGTGTGGAATGGTGTCAAATGTTTTGCTGAAATCTAGATATGCTACTTCAGCTCATGCTCCACCCTGGTCTAATACTTTTGTTACATACTCATATAAGTCAAATAGATTAGTCTGACATGGCCTCCCTGAAGTAAACCATGCTGATTTTGGTTCTCTAAATTGTTTGTCTTTATGTAAGTCATAATTCTTTTTTAAGAGAGTTTCCATTAATTTTCTTATGACTGAAGTTAAACTAACTAGCCTGTAGTTACCAGATTCTTCCCTACTGCCCTTTATTTGAAGAGGTTTTACATTCGCTATTCTCCAGTCATCGGGAAAAACTCCTGTCAATAGTGACTGATAAAACAGATCAGTTAGATTACAAGTCGCGCTAAGTGTAGCACACAAGCGATAAGGGGTATCTTGCGGCTCTTTGCATGCATCGGAAATAGCAAACCTAGGGGCCTATTTATCAAGGCATCAATCTCGACGCATTCGCGATGGGCTATACGCTCGCCATACATCGCAAATCTACATTTGACGGACTTATTTATCAACAAGTCTGTCAAAAATACACGCGTCAAGTCCGGCGTGATTAGCATAGGACTGTTGATAAATAAGAGTCATCGATGTCACGGATATCCTTACATATCAAATGATCTACCCTGAATGTCCATTAAATGAAGACAGTTTTGTCTGTTTTTTCCAACTTTATTTATACCATTTTTTTACTGTCTATGAACAAGCACATTTTTCTAAAGCTAATCTTTTATTTCTCACCTGTTAATATCCAAGAAATAGATAGATTTATACCTGCACAAACAATAATATCTCCTAGAAAGTTATTTTTCTATTTATTTTTTATACAAAAAAATCTCATATATGATATCTTCACATAAATTAATGTTTATTTGTATTTCTAGAAATCATGATATGCTTATCTCATGTTTTTTATTTTTTATAAATGATTATAAAGGCTAGAATATATCTTTGCACATACTTGTGTGTGTGTATATATATATATATATATATATATATATATATATATATGTGTGTGTGTGTGTGTTATGTCAGAAATATTTTGCAAACATATTTACATGTCCCTAAATTCTTTTTTTTTTGTTCTAAACAATGCTGTCTTTCATATCTCTGTGTTTATTTATACCACTATATGTATATATTGTTAATATATTATTATTTTGAGCAAGAATAATTGTGAATATAACATGTAATCAGGGTATCCTATGTATTTATTTGCAAACAATGGATATTTTAAGAGCTGGGCCATTTTTCTTTCTGCACCTGTGTATCACTTCTTGATTGAAGTCTAGTTTTAAACACCACTCCTACACAGTTGTTAAAAAAATGGGCTGACATTTAAGATTACATTTCTTAATGAAAATGAAATTAAAGAGAAGGAAGAAAATAGTATGACATTAAAGACGTGATTTTAATTTCTACTGTATCTGATTCATGACAGTTTAATGTTAGGTAGACTATCCCTTTGAGCTATCAGCTTAAGACTATATTGAATCAAACATCATTCGATTTTTAAAATCATTGTCAAAAATATTACACTGTGTGGCCTAATGTCATCATCAATGTTTATTTTTAATACTAATTTCACATATATATACTTTCAAAGTATAATACACAATGTAACAAATGGCACTTACAAGTTCTGATGAGTGATCAATTAAACAAATATAGAGCAATTTGATCCGTTAGTGATAGTAGAATATGTATATTTAAATCAGATTGGCTGATTTAATTAATCACGTGATTTTGCATTTCCCAATAAAAAGTGGTGGAAATGTTTTCTAGTTTTTGGGCTCCGTGTACTAAGCTGTCTGCGAACTGTTCGTGATTTTTTACGTCTAAATTTCTGTGTGCGGATCCAACATCGTATGTACTATGCCCTGAATTCATTGGAAAACTGTCATTTACAAGTGTCGAGCGAACTTGTCCGCAACTCTGATATTCTGGTCTTTTTTGCAGCTAAAAAATCCTCGCTCTACAGAAATCTTGCAATAAACAGTAATTACTAAACAATCTATTTCTACACACACTACTTTTTCCGCACCTAGCACGTGAAAAATCCCTCGCCAGCTTAAAGGTGGCGAGCACAATAATAAACAATAGGGTCTATGAGATATACGCCTACAAGTCATATAAAAGAAGGTCAATAGACTGTAATCTTTACTCACTGCTGAGCCTGCTAGCCATGGAGACACTTCTTCAGCTATATATTCTTTATCTGATGCAAATCAGGGGGAGAAGGCAAATTTGGGAACCTGATGCCATTGAAAATGTTGTCAGAAGAAGGAGATTGCGGGTACAGCGTATATTCCTTCCTCGGGTTCCTTTAGATGGCCTTACCAATAGAGAGGTTATTCAAAGGTTCCATCTGGATCGACATTCAATATTGACTTTATATGCTCAAATTGCACATTTCCTAGAGCCAATGACGGTACATTCAATGGCCATTGCTGGACTCCTCAAGATTCTGTCTGCCTTGCACTTTTTTGCCACCGGATCATTTCAGGCAGTGTCCAGCATCATCATTGGTTTCAGTCAATCTGCCTTTTCGTGACATCTAACCAAAGTTATCGATGCACTCATGCATATATTCCCAGAATATGTTTGTCTACCATCTACCACAGAAGAGTGGCAATCGATAAAGTCTCAATTTTATCATATGGCAGGGATGTCAAATGTACTTGGGGCCATAGACTGTACCCATATTGCAGTTAGACCGCCACGTTTACGGGAGGAGATTTATCGGAACAGAAAGTCTTGCCATTCTCTGAATGTACAGATGGGGTGTGACCAAAAAATGAAAATAATAAGCATAAGATCCAATTACCCTGGCTCCTGTCATGATGCTTACATCCTAAGGCAGACTGGACTGTATCAAAAGTTTGAGAATGGAGAGATGCCAGAGGGATGGTTATTAGGTAAGCTTAACTGGCGCCAAATTTGCCTTTTTTTTTTTTACATATTCTTGTGAATTTTTTAACTTTGTCCATTTAACCGATTGCAAATTTATCTATTTATTATTGATCAACAAATTTATACATTTTGTATTAATTTTGTTGAACAATAATAAATTGTAATTTGAAAATATTGATTTAAATATCCAATAATGAATTTTTTTGATTAACTTAAGATGATAGTGTCAAATTAGTATCAATTAGTAAATACAATTTATTGTTGTTCAATAAAAATTGTAATTAAATAGATTAATACAAAATTTATAATTTTTTAGATAAATATTACATATATATATATATTTGCAATAGGTTAAATGATTGATATTGTTTATTATTATTGACCATAAGGGGTGTCATTGAAAGGACATATGGATTACTGAAAATGCGGTTCCGATGTCTGGACATATCTGGAGGTGCAATGCAGTATTCTACAGAGAAAGTTGCTAGAATAATATTTTGTTGTGTTTTGCACAATATTGCCAACAAAAGAGGATGCCCCATTGTGGATGATAGTCCCAAGCCATTAGATTTTTCCAGAGGAAATTTGTAGGGAGAATCCAAATAGATGTGGCATGGCCACAAGGCACATGGTTTCTAACCAATATTTTAATAATTGATTTTTATTAAAAAATATTGTTTCATGGTCGCTAAATATTGCTTATATATCTGCAAATTATGTAATTAGTTAAATGTCTTTATGTCATATTGTTGTCCCATTAACATTTTTTTAACATATCAATATCATTTATTGTATTAATTTTGGTAAAATGAAAGACAAAAAACACACACAAATAAACCTATATAGAAGCATTTTATCATACAGATTTGCATATTGCAAGATTCTTCCAAATACAGATTATTCTAAATATTCTTTATTTATTGACCAATTTTGTTACATAATAAGGGAATGAAAAATGAATAAATAACAAATTTATCAATAACTGTATTAGTAGTGTTAGGTGTGGTCGACAACTTTGGCTCTACAGGTGTTTTCTAAATCAATTTCCCATGATGCTTAAGCATCCTAAAGATGGTAAAGCATCATGGGAAATGTAGTTTTAAAACAAATTGAGATCCAAGATTATTAACACATTTATGTTAAAAAATAGTGAATAAATACTAGTATGTAAACAATAAATGTAATATAAAATTGTTGTTAGTAAGGCTTAGTTGACTTATAAATAATGTTTATTTTCAAATAAAAAAATAATAAAAAAAATTACTCAATTATCGCGATAGAATATAAATAGTCATGCGTCAATTTGATTGGCAAGTATAGTTGTGTCGTCCAATACAAAGATGTCCCTACAGGAGCCTGTTACTGCAGGAGAAATTGTGATCCTGGTGGTATATGCTATGGAACGCTATTTTCCTCATTGTATGGGAGGAGTTAGATTGGTAAAGCGGGACAGTCGGGATCATGTTAATCAAATGTTAAGAAGGATGTACAGAGTATCAAAGATAAAAAGGACCAGACATCAATGCCTACGCAAGTACAGCGATTTGAGGCGTAGGGAGCCAAAATATTATAATTTGATTAAAAGTCTAATAAGAACCTGTAAGTATAACTATTAATTGTTATTTATACTCATATCAATAACTGCGCCAGTATTTTTTTCCAGTATTGAAAAAGTGATGAGATCAGTTTTAAAATTGGTTACAAATTAAATTAATATCACAACATGCAAATATTTAGTAACTTTCACCTAGAATACGAGTTTTGCGTTAACAGGGGTGCGGTGCTAACGAGCAGTTTAAGCTCACCGCTCACTTGCAGACAACGCTGGTATTACGGGTTTTTACAAACCCGACTTTAGCCGCAAAAAAGTGAGCATAGAGCAAAATTTAGCTCCACATCTCACCTCAATACCAGCGCTGCTTACGGTAGCGGTGAGCTGGCTAAACGTGCTCATGCACGATTTCCCCATAGGAATCAATGGGGGAGAGCAGGCTGAAAAAAACCTGCAAAAAAAGCAGCGTAAAGCTCCTAACGCAGCCCCATTGATTCCTATGGGGAAATACTTTTTATGTCTACACCTAACACCCTAACATGAACCCCAAGTCTAAACACCCCTAATCTTACACTTATTAACCCCTAATCTGCCGCCCCGACGTCGCCGACACCTGCATTATATTATTAACCCCTAATCTGTTGCTCCGGACACGGCTGCCACCTACATTATACTTAGTTATGAACCCCTAATCTGCTGCCCCCAACATCGCCAAACCCTACATTATATTTATTAACCCCTATTCTGCCACCCCCAATGTCGCCGCAACCTAACTACATTTATTAACCCCTAATCTGCCGCCCACGTCGCCACCACTATATTAAAGTTATTAACCCCTAAACCTGTCTAACCCTAACCCTCCTAACAAATATAATTTTAATGAATCTAAATAAAATTAATACAATTAACTAAATTATTCCTATTTAAAACTAAATACTTACCTATAAAATAAACCCTAAGATAGCTACAATATAACTAATAATTACATTGTATCTAGCTTAGGGTTTATTTTTATTTTACAGGCAATTTTGTATTTATTTTAACTAGGTACAATAGCTATTAAATAGTTATTAACTATTTAATAACTACCTAGTTAAAATAAAGACAAATTTACCTGTAAAATAAAACCTAACCTATGTTACAATTACACCTAACACTACACTATAATTAAATTAATTCCCTCAACTAAATACAATTAATTACAATTTAAATAAATTATCTAAAGTATGAAAAAAAAAAAAAATACTAAATTACAGAAAATAATAAAATAATTACACGTTTTTTTTAAACTAATTACACCTAATCTAATCCCCCTAATAAAATAAAAAAGCCCCCAAAATAATAAAAAGCCCTACCCTATACTAAATTAAAAAATAGCCCTTGAAAGGGCTTTTTGCGGGGCATTGCCCCAAAGTAATCAGCTCTTTTACCTGTAAAAAAAGTACAATACCCTCCCAACATTAAAACCCACAATCCACACAACCAACCCTACTCTAAAACCCACCCAATACCCCATTAATAAAACCTAACACTAACCCCTTGAAGATCACCCTACCTTGAGAAGTCTTCACCCAACCGGGCCGAAGTCCTCAACGAAGCCAGGCGAAGTGGTCCTCCAGACGGGCAGAAGTCTTCATCCAAGCCAGGATGAAGAGGTCCTCCAGACGGGCAGAAGTCTTCATCCAGACGGCATCTTCTATCTTCATCCATCTGGCGTGGAGCAGGTCCATCTTCAAGATATCCGACGCGGAGCATCCTTCCTGGGCGGCGACTACCCGACGAATGAAGGTTCCTTTAAGTGACATCATCCAAGATGGCGTCCCTTCAATTCCGATTGGCTGATAGAATTCTATCAGCCAATCAGAATTAAGGTAGGAAAAATCCTATTGGCTGATGCAATCAGCCAATAAGATTGAACTTCAATCCTATTGGCGGATTAGAACAGTCAATAGGATTGAGCTCGCATTCTAATGGCTGTTCTAATCAGCCAATAGGATTGAAGTTCAATCGTATTGGCTGATTGCATCAGCCAATAGGATTTTTCCTACCTTAATTCCGATTGGCTGAGAGAATTCTATCAGCCAATTGGAATTGAAGGGACGCCATCTTGAATGACGTCACTTAAAGGAACCGTCATTCGTCGGGTAGTCGTCGGCCAGGAAGGATGCTCCACATCGGATGTCTTAAAGATGGACCCGCTCCGCACCGGATGGATGAAGATAGAAGATGCTGTCTGGATGAAGACTTCTGCCCGTCTGGAAAACCACTTCACCCGGCTTCGTTGAGGACTTCGGCCCGGTTGGGTGAAGACTTCTCAAGGTAGGGTGATCTTCAAGGGGTTAGTGTTAGGTTTTATTAAGGGGGATTAGGTGGGTTTTAAAGTAGGGTTGGGTGTGTGGGTGGTGGGTTTTAATGTTGGGGGGGGTATTGTGATTTTTTTACAGGTAAAAGAGCTGATTACTTTGGGGCAATGCCAAGCAAAAGGCCCTTTTAAGGGCTATTTGTAATTTAGTATAGGGTAGGGCTTTTTATTATTTTGGGGGGCTTTTTTATTTTATTAGGGGGATTAGATTAGGTGTAATTAGTTTAATTTTTTAAAATTATTTTATTATTTTCTGTAATTTAGTGTTTTATTTAATTGTATTTAATTGTAGTTAATTTAGGGAATTTATTTAATTGTAGTGTTAGGTGTTATTGTAACTTAGGTTATATTTTATTTTACAGGTAAATTTGTCTTTATTTTAACTAGATAGCTATTAAATAGTTAATAACTATTTAATAACTATTGTACCTAGTTAAAATAAATACAAAGTTGCCTGTACAATATAAATAAACCCTAAGCTAGCTACAATGTAACTATTAGTTATATTATAGCTAGCTTAGGGTTTATTTTATAGGTAAGTATTTAGTTTTAAATAGGAATAATTCAGTTAATTATAGTGATTTTATTTATATTTATTTAAACTATATTTAAGTTAGGGGGGTTAGGGTTAGACTTAGGTTTAGGGGTTAATAACTTTAATATAGTGGCGGCGACGTTGGGGCGGCAGATTAGGGGTTAATAAATGTAGGTAGGTGGTGGCGATGTTAGGGATGGCAGATTAGGGGTTAATAAAATGTAAGATTATTAGGTATCTCACATCGCTCACGGGTAGTTCCTACTGGCTCCTGGGTACAAAAGGGGACCTAGCTCACCCTTAGAAAAAGTAATTATAATATGGGAAGACCTAGGAGCGCCTAGCACAGGCCGAGGAAGTGGTATATGATGCTAACTAGTATCTCTGCAGGTTAGACAAAGTTAAATAATTAAGAATAATGGATAAACGTTCTAAGACGTCTCAAATACTCCTATTGACTAGATAGGATATAGATTTAATACAGTAAAAGTGCAGATTTAGTACAATAAAACACAATATGTAAATACAATAAAAAACAATAAGTTAAAATCATGGATCCATGTTACATAACACGCAAATTACATAAGTCGATAACATATGATTAATAGGATAAAACAATGGTAATGCGATAATAATGCAATAATAAATGTAAAAGTAGATGAAAAAACAATGGTGATGTAATAATAAATCAGAATCGTTGGGAAACAAAGGGAGATAGTTTTCCCTGCTAGTGAGATATGCAAAGGTGAAAGAGAATGTGTATCTCTCAAAATGTGACCAATGTGAAAATTAAAAAAAGTGATCTTAGATGCAAAACATCAAAAAGTATCAAAAAAATAATATTATAAAAAATGACAATTTTTTTTTTTAAAAAAGACAAAAAATTTTTTGTTCGTGGTAAAGTTAGTTGTGAAAAAGTTCCAATAAAAAGCTCCAATAAAAAATGTGTTATTTAATTCCAATGAAAGGTGTGTGTCTGTGATTAAAGCTTCCTTAAGTATCCTCAAAAAATCCAACAAATATTGATGTGGTGGGTAAGTGGATGTCCGGTAAATCCTGGATTCAAACCTTATATCCAACCTGTAAAAGAAATCTAAAATAGTGCAATAATGCTAATAAATGGACAAATAATGTAAGAAAAGTGCTCACCAATTTCTGCCAACGCGTTTCGGCCCTAATCTGGGCCTTTTTCAAGACTATAAGTAGTGTATAATGGTGGCTCTTATTTAAGACTGTTGTCAACCAATCAGTGCTGTTAGTGTTTTGCGCCTTTTTTTGGCGCCAATTTTTGACCCGGAAGGGATTATGTATATCTTAATTCATAGTATAAACAAATTGTTCCTTTGTAAATTTCACTACTAAATTATTTGTAATTCAATTACTTTTATAATCGATATTGCCTTAGGGATATACTTATACCTTTATTATTTCTGTAACAGCTGAAGTGTCTAGAGCGTTTCTAACGCTCGGTATAACCGGAAGTGTCTAGAGCGTACCTCACATCAATACTATTTCCGGTTCCGCTCGTGAGTTTCACTTCCTTTAGAAATGGTATCGCTTCCGGTGACAGTATTTGGCGGTACGTAACACGCGTACTGTTTTAACGGATTCTATAGTAAAGGTGATATATAGGATGGATGGCCGTAAAACTGGTATTTATAAATCTAAAATGAAAGATCAAATTAACCAGAATGGCTAAAAGACGATGGAGAACATCCTTAAATACAAAGTGGTATCAAAATATAAAGGCGATACTAGAGTACAATAATAGGAATTGTATTGACAGATGCCTTTGTTTCCCAACGATTCTGATTTATTATTACATCACCATTGTTTTTTCATCCACTTTTACATTTATTATTGCATTATTATTGCATTACCATTGTTTTATCCTGTTAATAAAATGTAACTAATGTTTGCGAGGCGGGAGTGCGGCGGTTTCGGGGTTATTAAATTTATTATAGTGATGGCGATCTCCGGTTCGGCAGATTAGGGGTTAAAATATTTATTATAGTGTTTGCAATGTGGGGGGGCCTCAGTTTAGGGGTTAATAGGTAGTTTATGGGTGTTAGTGTACTTTTTATCACTTTAGTTAAGAATTTTATACTACGGAGTTAGACCATAAAACTCTTAACTACTGACTTTAAAATGCGGTACCAGGCTTGACAGGAGAGGGTCTACTGCTCACTTTTTGGAAGACTCGTAATACCGGCGCTATGCAAGTCCCATTGAAAAAATAGGATACGTAATTGGATTTGCTTTATTTTCGAGTCTGGCCAAAAAAGTGAGCGGTACACCTGTACCTTCAAGACTCGTAATACCAGCGGGCGTTAAAAAGCAGCGTTGGGACCTCTCAATGCTGCTTTTTAAGGCTAACACAAGACTCGTAATCTAGGGAAATGTTAGTAAGCATGCACAAAATAATAAAAAGTTAAAGAGTTAGCAAACATTCTACTTCTATTAACAGATTAGTAAATAACAGTCTATAAAATATTAAAAATCCAAATACATTTTTACAAATAGATATGAAAAGAACAAAGTGTAAGTTGAAAAAGATTCCACGATATTTAAGAGAAATCAGGATTGAAACTCCAAATAGTAGGCTATCCTCACCACCCCTTCCTTTGACACTGATGGAGAGACCAATATCTCCAAAAAGCAGAGGAGTGAAAACCTTTTCTGTCAACACTCAAAAAAGGTAAATTACTAGTACAAGAAATGTCTAACAAGGATTAAAATTTGAAAATAAATGATGTAATAAATAAATGTCTGAATCAAAAGAAATTACATTTTTTTTTTAATTTGTCAATGTTCTATTTAATAATATAATGTACATGTAGATATTCCGGAATGTTCTTATGTGGAGGATCCTTCGGTTACAAAGGGAAAACATTAGTCCAACTGATGACTAATCTATGTATGGAAAAGAGGAAAATAGAAATATAGAAAATGTATACCAAGGTATTATATATTGATTATTTTGATCGTGGTTTTTAAGAGAAACCAAAGTAGTAAAATAATTTACGATTGATTTTCAGACGTTGGAAATGGTTTAAAATGTCAATTATGTTACAAAAGTGTACAAGTTGAAATACAAATGGATGGCATCGCATCTACTAAAATTAATATGACGGAACAAAATATGGTTCGTCCAATCAAAGATATGATAGACAAAGGTATATTTTTTTCTTTCCCATTGTTCAAAATCTAAATAATATAGCCTCTGGTTCAAATGATCTTTACATATTAGAGGATAAAATTGTGCAGACTGAAATTAATATGGATATCATACATGAAACAGAAGAAGGTATATAGAGAGATATCTATATTATATATATATATATATATATATATATATATATATATATATATATATATATATACAGTGGATATAAAAAGTCTACACACCCCTGTTAAAATGTCAGGTTTCTATGATGTAAAAAAAAGGAGACAAAAGATAAATCATTTCAGAACTTTTTCCACCTTTAATGTGACCTATAAACTGTACAACTCAATTGAAATCTTTTAGGTAGAGGGAAGAAAAAATATAAAAATAAAATGATATGGTTGCATAAGTGTGCACACCCTTAAACTAATACTTTGTTGAAGCACCTTTTGATTTTATCAGCATGGCACATTTTGACTTGGCAAGATTTGCCCACTCTTCTTTGCAAAACCACTCCAAATCTGTCAGATTGTGAGGGCATTTCCTGTACACAGCCCTCTTCAGATCACCCCACAGATTTTCAATCAGATTCAGGTCTGTGCTCTGGCTGGGCCATTCCAAAACTTTAATCTTCTTCTGGTGAAGCCATTCCTTTGTTGATTTGGATGTATGCTTTGGGTCATTGTCATAATGAAAGATGAAGTTCCTCTTCATGTTCAGCTTTCTAACAGAAGCCTGAAGGTTTTGTGCCAATATTGACTGGTATTTGGAATTGTTCATAATTCCCTCTAGCTTAACTAAGGCCCCAGTTCCAGCTGAATAAAAACAGCCCCAAAGCATGATGCTGCCACCACCATGCTTCACTGTGGGTATGGTGTTCTTTTGGTGATGTGCAGTGTTGTTTTTGCGCCAAACATATCTTTTGGAATTATGGCCAAAAAGTTCAACCTTGGTTTCATCAGACCATAACACCTTTTCCCACATGCTTTTGGGAGACTTCAGTTGTGTTTTTGCAAGATGTATCCTGGCTTGGATGTTTTTCTTCGTAAGAAAAGGCTTTCGTCTTGCCACTCTATCTCATAGCCCAGACATATGAAGAATACAGGAGATTGTTGTCACATGTACCACACAGCCAGTACTTGCCAGATATTCCTGCATCTCCTTTAATGTTGCTGTAGGCCTCTTGGTAGCCTCCCAGACCAGTTTTCTTCTCGTCTTTTCATCAATTTTGGAGGGACGTCCAGTTCTTGGTAATGCCACTGTTGTGCCATATTTTCTCCACTTGATGATGACTGTCTTCACTGTGTTCCATGGTATATCTAATGCCTTGAAAATTCTTTTGTACCCTTCTCCTGACTGATACCTTTTAACAATGAGATCCCTCTGATGCTTTGGAAGCTCTCTGTGGACCATGGCTTTTGCTGTATGATGCGACTAAGAAAATTTCAGGAAAGACCAACTCGAGCAGCTGAACTTTATTTGAGGTTAATCAGAGGCACTTTAAATGATGGCAGGTGTATCTTAACATTATTTTGAATGTGATTGCTTAATTCTGAACACAGCTACATCCCCAGTTATAAGAGTGTGCACACTTATGCAACCACATTATTTTAGTTTTTTTTTGTTTTCTTCCCTCCACCTAAAAGATTTCAGTTTGTTTTTCAATTGAGTTGTACAGTTTATAGGTCACATTAAAGGTGGAAAAAGTTCTGAAATGATTTATCTTTGTCTCATTTTTTTACATCACAGAAACCTGACATTTTAACAGGTGTGTGTGGACTTTTTATATCCACTATATATATTGTTAATTTCTGTAATTTGATTATTATTTAAATGTAATTTCAATTTGTTTTCAAAATTATTTCTAGGTCTAATGTTTAGAGGAAAAACAAGATGAGAGCACACAAACTTTTCTTGAGGATAATTTCAAAATTAAAATGGCAAGAATGAGGGCCACGATGGAAATGTTGATAGAACAAGTTGATTTTCTGAACCAAAAATATGCCATTTTAAAGTATTTTCTTTCAATTTTTTGTGAGATATTTTATTTGTTGATTAAAGGTTTGACTTAGTTTTTTTATTTAACAAAAAAATTACAAAGAATGTTTTTGAAAATAACTAAAAAATGTTTTCGATGCAAAAAATATAAAAGTTTTTATTTTAATTTTTGAAAATAAAGGTTTTTTTTAAAAAAAAAAATTTACTTAAAAACCACGATTAATATATAAGTAAAATAGACAACTGCAAATAAAGTGCACTTTCAACAATAACATTTGTGAATAACAATTGAAAACACAAAAAATAATAGATCTATGTGTAAATACAAAAAAAAAAAAAAAATTAAAAAAAATGATCAGTCATGTCTCTACCTCTTGGTGTCAGACAGAAAATAAAATAGACAGAAGAGCATTGAGTGTATGTTCTGCGAGGCGTAAAGAACGATTGATCTGCTCATTGCGTTCTTCAACCATCCGCCTCTGCCACTCAAAGCTCTCTCTGTCTAGTAGTAATTGTCTTTCAGCTAATGAGGAACTTCTGTCCATGTGTGTAATTATTACATTTTGTAACTCTCTATGATCCACCCTATATTGTCTAGCGAGTGAGATCATTTCATTGAGGCACACATCTTCAATCTGTCCATCTAGTGATGTAGTGCTAGGTACCACTGGGCAAACTTGTTCTGGTTGTGGAGCTGGCTGTGCAGTTCCTACAATTGGACATTCTTTTTGAACAGGTTCAAGGATTTCCTGTGGTTGTGCATCCACCATATCATCCAAATAATCCGGTGTCTCACTTCCAAGATCCCTGTTTTGAGGTTCTTCTATTGCAGGTATTTCAGGTTGTATAGGGACCATATTTAATATAATTTCCCTTGATGATTCTTCCGAATCTGTGAAATTTTAAAACAATTAATTATAAAATTAAATCCAAAAAATTATTATTTACACAAGGGTAAAAATTAAAGGTGCGGTTAAAAGCCGTATCCTGCCGGATCTTGACGGATACTGCCGGATCCATGTCTAATTTAGACATATATACAAAAATATAAGTGTTTTACACACAAAAACATCCAGCCACTTCTGGATCCACCAATTTTTAGACAAAAACATCTGGGTCCTTTCAGAACAAACACTTTCTTACTGAAAAACAGCCGGATCCTGCCTGATCCATGTCTAATGTAGACAGATATAGACAAATTGTACTGTTTTCCATACAAACACATGGAGACACTTCTGGATCCACTTTTTTTATCATAAGCATCTGTGTCCCTTTAGAACCAACTCTTTTTTTATAAATTAGACAAAAAATATAGCAGGATATGACAGTTTATTTGATAAAAAGTGTATATTATGAAAGTATCCAGAAGTTTTTGAGTAACATATTTTTGAATCCAGAAGTATCTGGATGCGTTTGTGTGGAAAACACTTTTGTGTGTATCTGTCTACATTAGATATAGATCCATCTGTTTTTCTGTAAAATTTTGTGGGTTCAGAAAGGACCAAGATTGTTTTGTGTAAAAATTATATGCCACTATCAACGATAATGATGGTTTTTTGGTGCATATTATTCATATGTATTTGATGTAGACATATTCACCATCAAACAACCGTGGAGGACTTGCAGTCATGCTCCTAAACAACTGTCCAAATTGAGCAGTGAAGAACAGAAAAAAAGTTGTTTATTTTATTTATTTAAAGATTGAAATATATATATGTATATTGAAATATTTAAATCTTTAAAGGGACATAATACTCATATTCTAAATCACTTGAAACTGATGCAGTATAACTGTAAAAACTGATAGGAAAATATCACCTGAGCTTCTCTATAAAAAAAGGAAGATGTTTTACCTCACAATTTCCTCAGCTCAGCAGAGTAAGTTCTGTGTAAAAAGTCATACTCAGCTGCTGCTCAGCTGCAGGTAAAAAAATAATAAAAAAAAATAAAGAAATGATTAGCAGCCAATCAGCATCAACAGTGCTGAGGTCATGAACTCTTTTACTGTTATCTCATGAGATTTGACTTAACGCTCATGAGATTTCATTGTAAACTTCCTTACACTAAATAGGGAAATAAGATGAGAGTGCACGTAAGCTCGCTCCTTCCGCTGTCCCGGGACAGACATACTGATTTGTTGCTTAGAAGTCCTTTACAATGGGATGTGGCTACTGAGAAACATTTGAGGTAAAATATGTCTCTTTTTTTTACATAGAGATGTTCAGGTGATATTTTCTAGTCAGCTTTTTACAGCTATACTGCATCATTTTCAAGTGTTTAAACATTTGGGTATTATGGCCCTTTAAGTATTCTGATAGAGCATGCAATTTAAAGAAACTTTATAATTTAAACCAATAATCAATTTTTCTTATTTCTATTGCTATTTCTTTCATGTAATTAGCAAGAGTCCATGAGCTAGTGACGTATGGGATATACATTCCTACCAGGAGGGGCAAAGTTTCCCAAACTTCAAAATGCCTATAAATACACCCCTCACCACACCCACAAATCAGTTTTACAAACTTTGCCTCCCGTGGAGGTGGTGAAGTAAGTTTGTGCTAGATTCTACGTTGATATGTGCTTCGCAGCAGGCTGGAGCCCAGTTTTCCTCTCAGTGTGCAGTGAATGTCAGAGGGATGTGAAGAGAGTATTGCCTATTTGAATTCAATGGTCTCCTTCTACGGGATCTATTTCATAGGTTCTCTGTTATCGGTCGTAGAGATTCATCTCTTACCTCCCTTTTCAGATTGACGATATACTCTTATATACCATTACCTCTACTGATTCTCGTTTCAGTACTGGTTTGGCTTTCTACTACATGTAGATGAGTGTCCTGGGGTAAGTAAGCCTTATTTTTTGTGACACTCTAAGCTATGGTTGGGCACTTTTATATAAAGTTCAAAATATATGTGTTTAAACATTTATTTGCCTTGATTCAGGATGATCAATATTCCTTATTTCAGACAGTCAGTTTCATTATTTGGGATAATGCATATGAATAAAAACATTTTTTCTTACCTTAAAAATTGACTTTTTTCCCTGTGGGCTGTTAGGCTCGCGGGGGCTGAAAATGCTTCATTTTATTGCGTCATTCTTGGAGCGGACTTTTTTTGCGCCAAAAATGTCGGCGTCACCGGATGTGGCGTCATTCTTGGCGCCAAAAGCATTTGGGCGCCAATAACGTGGGCGGCTTTTTTGGCGCTAAAAAATGTGGGCGTCATTATTGTCTCCACCTTTTTTCTCACATTATTTAAGTCTCATTTTTCATTTGCTTCTGGTTGCTAGAGGCTTGTTCATTGGCATTTTTTCCCATTCCTGAAACTGCCTTTTAAGGAATTTGATAGATTTTGCTTTATATGTTGTTTTTTCTCTTACATATTGCAAGATGTCTCAGATTGACCCTGGATCAGAAGCTACTTCTGGAAAAACGCTGCATGATGCTGGTTCCACCAAAGTTAAGTGTATCTGCTGTAAACTTGTGGTAACTGTCCCTCCGGCTGTAGTTTGTGATGAATGTCATGATAAGCTTGCTAATGCAGATAGTATTTCCATTAGTAATATTCCATTACCTGTTGCTGTTCCATCAACATCTAATACTCAGGATGTTCCTGTTAATATAAGAGATTTTGTTTCTAAATCTATTAGGAAGGCTATGTCTGTTATTCCTCCTTCCAGTAAACGTAAAAGGTCTTTTAAAACTTCACATTTTTCAGATGAATTTTTAAATGAACATCATCATTCTGATTTGTCTGTTTCTGATGATGATTTTTCTGGTTCAGAGGATTCTGTCTCAGATATTGACACTGATAAATCTTCATATTTATTTAAAATGGAATTTATTCGTTCTTTACTTAAACAAGTTTTAATCGCATTAGAGATGGAGGAATATAGTCCTCTTGATACTAAATCTACTAAGCGTTTAAATTCGGTTTTTAAACCTCCTACAGTTATTCCGGAAGTTTTTCCTGTCCCTGATGCTTTTTCTGAAGTAATTTCTAGGGAATGGAATAATCTGGGTAATTCATTTACTCCTTCTAAAAGGTTTAAGAAATTGTATACTGTGCCATCTGACAGATTAGAGTTTTGGGACAAAATCCCTAAAGTTGATGGGGCTATCTCTACTCTCGCTAAACGTACTACTATTCCTACGGCAGGTAGTACTTCCTTTAAGGATCCTTTAGATAGGAAAATTGATTCCTTTCTAAGGAAAGCTTATTTATGTTCAGGTAATCTTCTTAGGCCTGCTATTTCTTTGGCTGATGTTGCGGCAGCTTCCACTTTTTGGTTGGAGGCTTTGGCAGAACAAGTGTCAGATCATAATACTCATAGCATTGTTAAACTTCTTCAACATGCTAATAACTTTATTTGTGAGGCCATCTTTGATATCATTAGAGTTGATGTCAGGTATATGTCTTTAGCTATTTTAGCTAGAAGAGCTTTATGGCTTAAAACTTGGAATGCAGATATGTCTTCTAAGTCAACTTTGCTTTCCCTTTCTTTCCAAGGTAATAAATTGTTTGGTTCTCAGTTGGATTCTATTATTTCAACTGTTACTGGGGGGAAAGGAACTTTTTTACCTCAGGATAAAAAATCTAAAGGTAAATATAGGGCTGCTAATCGTTTTCGTTCCTTTCGTCAGAATAAGGAACAGAAGCCTGATCCTTCCCCTAAAGGAACAGTTTCTGTTTGGAAACCATCTCCAGTCTGGAATAAATCCAAGCCTTTTAGAAAGCAAAAGCCAGCTCCCAAGTCCACATGAAGGTGCGGCCCTCATTCCAGCACAGCTGGTAGGGGGCAGATTACGATTTTTCAAAGAAATTTGGATCAATTCGATTCACAGTCTTTGGATTCAGAACATTGTTTCACAAGGGTACAGAATAGGTTTCAAGGTAAGGCCTCCTGCAAGAAGATTTTTTCTTTCTCGCATTCCAATAAACCCAGTGAAGGCTCAAGCATTTCTGAAATGTGTTTCAGATCTAGAGTTGGCTGGAGTAATTGTGCCAGTTCCAGTTCTGGAACAGGGTCTGGGGTTTTACTCCAATCTATTCATTGTACCAAAGAAGGAGAATTCCTTCAGACCAGTTCTGGATTTAAAAATATTGAATCGTTATGTAAGGATACCAACATTCAAAATGGTAACTATAAGGACTATTCTGCCTTTTGTTCAGCAAGGGCATTATATGTCCACAATAGATTTACAGGATGCATATCTGCATATTCCGATTCATCCAGATCACTATCAGTTTCTGAGATTCTCTTTTCTAGACAAGCATTACCAATTTGTGGCTCTGCCGTTCGGCCTAGCAACAGCTCCAAGGATTTTTTCAAAGGTTCTCGTGCCCTGCTATCTGTAATCAGAGAACAGGTTATTGTGGTATTTCCTTATTTGGACGATATCTTGGTACTTGCTCAGTCTTCACATTTAGCAGAATTTCATACGAATCGACTTGTGTCATTTCTTCAAGAACATGGTTGGAGGATCAATTTACCAAAGAGTTCATTGATTCCTCAGACAAGGGTAACCTTTTTAGGTTTCCAAATAGATTCAGTGTCCATGACTTTGTCTCTGACGGACAAGAGACGTCTGAAATTGGTTTCAGCTTGTCGAAACCTTCAGTCTCAATCATTCCCTTCGGTAGCCTTATGCATGGAAATTCTAGGTCTTATGACTGCTGCATCGGACGCGATCCCCTTTGCTCGTTTTCACATGCGACCTCTTCAGCTTTGTATGCTGAACCAGTGGTGCAGGGATTATACAAAGATATCACAGTTAATATCTTTAAATCCGATTGTACGACACTCTCTAACGTGGTGGACAGATCACCATCGTTTAATTCAAGGGGCTTCTTTTGTTCTTCCAACCTGGACTGTGATCTCAACAGATGCAAGTCTGACAGGTTGGGGAGCTGTATGGGGGTCTCTGACAGCGCAGGGGGTTTGGGAATCTCTGGAGGCGAGATTACCCATCAACATTTTGGAACTCCGTGCGATTTTCAGAGCTCTTCAGTCGTGGCCTCTTCTGAAGAGAGAATCGTTCGTTTGTTTTCAGACGGACAATGTCACAACCGTGGCATATATCAATCATCAAGGGGGGACTCACAGTCCTCTGGCTATGAAAGAAGTATCTCGGATACTTGCTTGGGCGGAATCCAGCTCCTGTCTAATTTCTGCGGTTCACATCCCAGGTATAGACAATTGGGAAGCGGATTATCTCAGTCGCCAGACGTTACATCCGGGCGAATGGTCTCTTCACCCAGAGGTGTTTCTTCAGATTGTTCAAATCTTTGGTCTTCCAGAAATAGATCTGATGGCCTCTCATCTAAACAAGAAACTTCCCAGGTATCTGTCCAGATCCAGGGATCCTCAGGCGGAGGCAGTGGATGCATTGTCACTTCCTTGGAAGTATCATCCTGCCTATATCTTTCCGCCTCTGGTTCTTCTTCCAAGAGTGATCTCCAAGATTCTAAAAGAGCGTTCGTTTGTTCTGCTTGTGGCTCCAGCATGGCCTCACAGGTTTTGGTATGCGGATCTTGTTTGGATGGCTACTTGCCAACCTTGGACTCTTCCGTTAAGACCAGACATTCTATCTCAAGGTCCTTTTTTCCATCAGGATCTCAAATCATTAAATTTGAAGGTATGGAGATTGAACGCTTGATTCTCAGTCATAGAGGTTTCTCTGACTCCGTAATTAATACTATGTTACAGGCTCGTAAATCTGTGTCTAGGAAGATATATTATCGAGTCTGGAAGACTTACATTTCTTGGTGCACTTCTCATCAATTTTCCTGGCATTCTTTTAGAATTCCTAGAATTTTACAATTTCTTCAGGATGGTCTAGATAAAGGTTTGTCTGCAAGTTCTTTGAAAGGACAAATTTCTGCTCTTTCTGTGTTGTTTCACAGAAAGATTGCTAATCTTCCTGATATTCATTGTTTTGTACAGGCTTTGGTTCGTATAAAACCTGTCATTAAGTCAATCTCTCCTTCTTGGAGTTTGAATTTGGTTCTGGGGGCTTTACAAGCTCCTCCGTTTGAACCTATGCATTCTCTGGACATTAAATTACTTTCTTGAAGATTATATTATTACACAGTAGGTAGATTAGATTACTATGCAGAAATGATGTTCTTCTGGGACTCCTACTATCATCCTAGAGCCGGGGAGAGGGGAGACCTGCAGGAGTAGGATTATGTGCTAGTGTAATGCAAATGCAAAACAGCAAAGTATCTACCCACGTTGAAATCAATTTTGCAGACTTAACTGTCTCACTGTTAAAGACAAGAAAACTGTAGATAAACAATCTTGTAAGAAACATGTTGATGTTGTAACTTGAGTTTGATAGCCTCTGACTGTCTATTAATGTTGTTTTGTGGTGCCATACCTAGATGTCACAAACAAATCTGGGATATTTGAACTTTGGAAGCTAGGGACAAACTGATGGACTTGAACAGTAATGCAAATATAAAAAAGCCATAATTTTATATTCTGTGGAAATTCTTGGAATGTTTTGAAAATTTCTGGTTGTTTGTAATTTTCTTTTGTTTCTTTGTTGTTGTATAATTTTTTGAAACACCTAAATAAAGAAAAGATTAAACTAAATTACTTTCTTGGAAAGTTCTGTTCCTTTTGGCCATCTCTTCTGCTAGAAGAGTTTCAGAGTTATCTGCTCTTTCTTGTGAATCTCCTTTTCTGATTTTTCATCAGGATAAGGCGGTGTTGCGGACTTCATTTAATTTTTTACCTAAAGTTGTGAACTCTAACAACATTAGTAGAGAAATTGTGGTTCCTTCATTGTTTTTCTAATCCTAAGAATTCTAAGGAAAGATCGTTGCATTCTTTGGATGTAGTTAGAGCTTTGAAATATTATGTTGAAGCTACTAAAGATTTCCAAAAGACTTCTAGTCTATTTGTTATCTTTTCCGGTTCCAGGAAAGGTCAGAAGGCCTCTGCCATTTCTTTGGCATCTTGGTTAAAATCTTTGATTCATCATGCTTATGTCGAGTCGGGTAAAACTCAGCCTCAAAGGATTACAGCTCATTCTACTAGGTCAGTTTCTACTTCCTGGGCGTTTAGGAATGACGCTTCGGTTGATCAGATTTGCAAAGCAGCCACTTGGTCTTCTTTGCATACTTTTACTAAATTCTACCATTTTGATGTGTTTTCTTCTTCTGAAGCAGTTTTTGGTAGAAAAGTACTTCAGGCAGCCGTTTCAGTTTGATTCTTCTGCTTATAATTTCAGTTTTTTTCATTATAAGATTAAAACTTTATTTTGGGGTGTGGATTATTTTTTCAGCGGAATTGGCTGTCTTTATTTTATCCCTCCCTCTCTAGTGACTCTTGCGTGGAAGTTCCACATCTTGGGTATTTATTATCCCATACGTCACTAGCTCATGGACTCTTGCTAATTACATGAAAGAAAACACAATTTATGTAAGAACTTACCTGATAAATTCATTTCTTTCATATTAGCAAGAGTCCATGAGGCCCACCCTTTTTTTGTGGTGGTTATGATTTTTTTTGTATAAAGCACAATTATTCCAATTCCTTATTTATATGCTTTCGCACTTTCTTCTTATCACCCCACTTCTTGGCTATTCGTTAAACTGATTTGTGGGTGTGGTGATGGGTGTATTTATAGGCATTTTGAGGTTTGGGAAACTTTGCCCCTCCTGGTAGGAATGTATATCCCATACGTCACTAGCTCATGGACTCTTGCTAATATGAAAGAAATGAATTTATCAGGTAAGTTCTTACATAAATTATGTTTTTTATTTAAATGGAAGGAATGGAGAGGTTAAAAGTCTGAAGGTATTCGTTACCGCACCATGGATAGTGCTTGCTTATTCGAGCCTTACATTTACCACCCAATAAGATAGCATGGCACAGTTTCTCAATAAAAAATGGGCAGGCTCATATGCATCACATTCAAGATTTTAAAATAAAGATAGCAAGAGAACAAATAAAAATTAATAATAGAAGTAAATTCAAAAGTTTATTACAATGTCATGCTCTATCATAATCATGAAAAAATAATTTTATGGTTTATTGTCCAACTCAATTTTTTTTTAACCCCTTAACGACCGACGACGTGCAGGGTATGTCCTCCAAAAATTACCCTTAACGACGGAGGAACAGAAAATGTTTTTATTGGGTTGCATTGAATTTATACTTAACAATAACACCTTTCTGTTCAATAAACAACTTTTTAGGCAAACTAAAGGCACAGCGATGGGCACGAGGTTCGACCCCAGTTATGCTAGTTTATTCATGGGGCATTTTGAAAGATTATCTATAACCCAAGGTAACTGGGAGGCGAACTTCGTGCTCTACAATCGCTACATAGATGACATCTTCATTATTTGGAGAGGAGATGTCGAGTTGCTTGAGATTTTTATTGAGGATATGAACACAAATAACTTTGGACTGAGTTTCACACACCAATTTAGTTGTAATAAAATTAATTTTTTAGATAAAGATAGAGATTTAAAAAAGCCAGATTAAAACTAGTACGTACTTTAAACTCATTGATGCTAATAATTATATCCACAACGAAAGTTGTCACCTCGAAAAATGGAAGTCCAATATTCCAAAAGGCCATTTTTTGCATATTAACAGAACTGTTCAAGTATGGATAAATATGATACTCAATCAGAAATACTTATTGAAAGAGCCAAAGAGAAAGGATACAATACACAAACTATACAAAATGTTAAACAAGAAGTTAAATACATAGATAGAGCCCCGTTACTCATCCCTAAACAAAAACAAATCAAAACAGTACCAAAGATTCTTTAATTATATCTTTTATCACTAATTACAGCACTCAGCACTTTGAAATAAAACAAATCTTAAAAAGACACTGGGACTTTATTAAAAACGATATGATTTTGGCTAACAAAGTTAAAAATAATCTTGATATTATATTTAAAAGGGCAAAAAACCTAAAGAACTATTTATCCCCTAGCGAATACAGAAATAAAAAGAAAAATCTTGATATAGATCTTTTAGGCACAAAATTACTAGGATTTTACCCATGCTACACTTGCAAAGCATGCAAACATAGTACTAAAACTAAGGAGGTAAAATCTCATAATACAGATAAATCAATTTTAAAGATGTAATAAGGTGTGGTGATAAGAACATAATTTATTGTATCCAATGTACATGTCACCTACAATACTTTGGACAAACGAGCAGATTTCTTAGAGATAGGATACGTGAACATCTTTTGCTAATAGAGGAAACATCATTAGAAACTGCACTATACAAACACTTTACTGAAGTTCATAACGGAGATACAAAACACTTTAAATTTTGGGGTGTTAGAAAAGTACAATCAAATAGTAGAGGAGGAAATATTGAGACCCAACTTCTAAGACAAGAGGCAGAGTACATTTTTAACTTTAAAACATTACACCGTTTAGGTCTTAATACTGAATTTGATTTAAATTTTTTAATATAAAAATATATTTTTCTCCCAATGGATACCATCAGTGTATTTCTATGTATTTTTTATATATATTTTTTATGAATATATATATATATATACTGTATATATATATATATATAGTTCCAGGATGAGCACTCTCACTTAAAATTTCATCAGCCAGGGTGCTAGTAGGTAATAGGTAATGGTAACAAAAACTTGCACTCACTGGACTTTTTCAAACACCAAAAAAATTTTTAATGTAACGTTTCGGAGACAAAGTATCCCCTTCCTCAGACCAGGTCTGAGGAAGGGGATACTTTGTCTCCGAAACGTTACATTAAATTTGTTTTTGGTGTTTGAAAAAGTCCAGTGAGTGCAAATTTTTGTTACCATTATATATATATATATATATATATATATATATATATATAAATAAATAATAAAGTAGCAAGGTAGTGCACTCTCACTTACATCCAACTACCAGGGTGCTAGTGAAATAAAATAAGCATGATGAACAGAAACTTGCACTCGCTGGATTTTCAAAGCCAATTTTTTACTGTGACCGTGTTGTAACGTTTCGGGGATAATGTATCCCCTTCCTCAGACACATGTGATACAAAGTGCAATACATTTATAGCAAACAAATAGTAACCCCACCCCCTAATCAGACCAAAAAAACACCAAACAGCAGTTGTCATGGTAACCACTGAGTCATACTAACAACATATAAGTGATATGCCTAAAAAGTCTGAGCCTCAATATGTGTATTATTTATAGTGACTAATATCTGGTATGTGGAGAACAGCAAAAATCCGCTCCCTGTCAGTAAACAGGAACTAAGCATGTCACTGTATGGAATTACCACGTCTAACAGCTGACAGCCCAGCTCCGTAATGTAGTCCTGCAAAGCCTCATTGGAATATTATCCAAGTATAGGAGCCCTACCATTATAACCGAACTCACCATAAAAACAAAAACAAACTGTAAGCATAAGTAATACGGCCGATCATGATACACTGACCACAAAACAGTGTAGTAGTCAAAAAACACGCCCACTGTTCACTGAGCACCAATTACAGCCCACATGAGGGCTCGTCCATATGAAGCGTTTGTTCTTAATGATCTTGTTTTAAAATATCACTTTCATTTGTTACAATGTATTATGTTTTTATCAGTGTTAGAAATTTGATTGGCTAATACCTATGTCAATCAAATCTATATCAGTAATGTGCAGATAGGTTAATTAATTGTCTCTAAGGACCAATAGGATTTCCCTTATGGACTATTTAAAGGACAGTCTAATCCCCAGTGAACATCTTGATATAGGCCACCTGGGCCAAAACCGGTAGAGAGTTAACTGTTCTAATCTGAATCCACATTGGCAAGCTACCCTTTTTTGTGGTATCTCTTGCTCAAGGTGCTGTTTTTGCCTTTTTGGAACATTTTATTTACATTGCAAAAGAAGTCTTCGGCACAGATCACATTTCAACAGTGACTGGCAGGATCTCGCAGTGTAACGCTGATTATCAGTCATTATTTATACACACAGACGCTGTCTGTTGGAAGCTCAATGTATCTATATATACAGACGCTGTCTGTTTAAAGTTCAGTACATTCCTGCTCTTGCATTGTAAGTTGTTATTCTAAGAAGCTGAATTTCGACCTCACAGAGTGTCCACCACTCCCAAGACTAGGATTGTGAGAAAACATCACTCAGCCAATCTCACACATCAGAGGGAGTAAAAGCCGATATCCAGCCTATCCTTTGATTTGGATCGCACATAGCTGTTCTTCTAACCAATTCCACGCTTTGGATTGAAGCAAGTACACAGCCTTAATCGACATCTGACCAATCCCAAGTCTAGGATTGTCTAACAATGACCGCCATCCAATCACACTACTGCTCACTTGGTCACGTGGCCCGGAACCATCTTGGTCTGTTTTTTCAGCTTCGCCACACATGTTGGCGATATTTGTTTGCCAACCACTTGTATCTGCCTAATGGAACCCTTTGGCTCCTTGTCCTAACAAGATACTTTTTATTATTGTCACCTCATTTGGAGACTTTTATCAGGCTATTTACCTAATAGCACCACAAGGTTCAAATTTTATTTTTTCTTTGTCCTTACTGTTTTTTTATCTGTAATTGTTTAACATAGAATTGCTTACTATCTTCTGTTTTATTTTATTTAACCTTGCAAGGTATATGATTTTATGCTATTAATTTATATACATATTAAAGTGTTCAACTTTTTTCATACTGTTAGTATACGTTATTGGATGTTATGCACACATTTGAGTAGGACTTATATCCATCACATATTCTACTTATAGAAATTATTTCAATTTGATATTCATTTAGCGCTCAACTATATTGTTTGTTTTTAATTTTACCCCCAAAATACAAAACCTAGCTCTAAAAAAACTAAGCTACCCATTGCCCCTAAAGGGGCATTTGTATGGGCATTTCCCTTAAAAGGGCTTTCAGCTCTTTTTCACTGCCCTAAAAAGGGCATTCAGCTCTTTTACCCTTTGCCCAAAGACCTATTCTAAAAAAAAAACAACCCCCAAAAAAACAAAAAAAACTAATACAAACCCCAGAATATCTACTCACGGTTCCTGAAGTCCGGACATCCATCTCCATCTAGGTGGCGAGAAATCTTCATCCAGGCGGCGACATCTTCATCCATCATGGGGGCGTCTTCTATCTTCACCCCGCGGCGCAGAGCGGAGCTATCCTGGACCGGCGATGATGGAGCATCCTCTTCATATGGTCACCGCCTTACACTGAAGTTGAATACAAGGTATCCATTTCAAAATGGCGTACCTTGCATTCCTGTTGGCTGATTTGATTATTCAAATTCAAATCAGCCAATAGGATGAGAACTTCTGAAATCCTATTGGATGTTCAAAACAGCCAATAAGATGAAAGCTACTAAAATCCTATTGACTGCTCAAATCAGCCAAAAAGATTTTAGTAGCTCTCATCCTATTGGCTGTTTTGAATTTGAAGACTCAAATCAGCCAATAGGAATGCAAGGTACGCCATTTTGAAATGGCTACCTTGCATTTAACTTCAGTGTACGGCAGTGACCATATAAATGAGGACGCTCCGCACAGGATGTCATCACCGGTCCAGGATAGCTCCGCTCCGCAAATTCTAAGATGGAGGACTCATTTATATAATTCAATAATTAAAAGTGTGTATGTCTAACTCTTGTGTAACATGTTTTCAAGGCCGAGCTGTTATTGTAAAAAATGTTGATGCTACAAATAAATATAAAATGAAAATAGATAAAGAATGTTGGGAGGGACTCTGACAGGTTGTTCTAGAGTATCTAAAGATTAGGAGTTTGGTTGCAGAGAAGTCATTTATAGTGGTATGTAAACAATTGTTATTGTAAGCAAGCTTAACTGATTTAGACAATTTAACTCTCTCTGTGTATTATGGATTTTAAAGGGACACTAAACCCACCATTTTTCTTCCATTAATCAGATAGAGAAAACAATTTTAAACAACATTCCAATTTACTTCTATTATCTAATTTGCTTCATTCTATAGATATCTTTGTTGAAGAAAAAGCAATGCACATGGGGGAGCCAATCACACGAGGCATATATGTGCAGCCACCAATCAGCAGCTACTGAGCCTATCTAGATATGCTTTTCAGCAAAGGATATCAAGATAATGAAGCAAATTAGATAATAGAAGTAAATTAGAAAGTTGTTCAAAATTGCATTCTCTTTCTAAATCATGAAAATAGGGTTTCATGTCCCTTTAAATTAATTTAATTTTTTTATTACTTCTGTAAGCTAATTTTTCTGCATAATGCAAATTTATTTTAAAACAATATTCTCTGTCTCAATACCATGTCTTATTTTATTATAAATATGTATTGTACTCAGAAACTTTCTTTATAAGAAATGAGACCTGTTTCACTGGTATAATATTAAAGGTCAATGCTTGGAAATCATTTTTCAACCTAAATGTGCTTTAAGACCTTATGAGTGAAAAAGTTGTGAACCACTACAATATCTTTAATTCTATACACACACACACATACATATATATATATATATATATATATATATATATATATATATATATATATATATATTAAACAATGAACCGTGATATCACAGGATTTTCCAAAACAGGTCAAATTTATTGACGTTTCGGGGGATACAATCCCCTTCTTCAGAACAAACAAACATAATGCATAACTCTCTCATGTAGGGTGAAAAATTAAATGTTTACCTCCTCCCCTCAGAGTTAAAGCGCCAAACTTTCAACATAGACCAGATTGGTGCAACATGTGAAAATCTCAAAAAACGGAAATACTACATCAGGGCACTTCCGGTCCGGCGTTACAAAGCTGTGTATAATAAAACAGATTAAACAGATACATAACTTGACCTAAAACAAGCTCTATATCATGTACTCACTCCTGTTAACATGATATCCCTATTACCAATGGGTATGATGTCAAGCGCTTGCGGCCAGGATATACAAGTGATCTCACCACAGAAAAGTGACTGTGTTGCCCAAACTGGAAGTGGGGCACTTGTTAATATCGTAATTTATTACAGAGAAAAATTATACATAATAAACGTGATTCAAATAATAAGCAAAACAACACATGCAACTCTATACGATATGTTAGTACATCATAAAACACACAAGCTGAAATGTAGCTAATTGTGCAACTATGTGAATCAATTGCTATATATATTATATAGATCAAAACGTGAAAATATAAAAAATATGTATGAAGTTAGTATTCTACTATCTACTTGGTTCAAAATTCAGGTACAAATATTTACCTAGATTACGAGTTTTGAGCGCTATAGAGAAATTAACGAACGCAACAAAAGTTACGTTATTTAATTTTCTATAGCGCTGCTAGTACAAGTTTTCAAACATACGCCTTTTGCGTACGATATGGTTGCTTTGAGCTCCATACTGAACACAATCAGAGTGCTGCTAAGACGTGCTCATGCACGATTTCCCCATAGATATCAATGGGGAGAGCCGGCCAAAAAAAACCTAACACCTGCGATCGTGGAAACAAAGTTC